>NC_056726.1:206034944-206167444 GCF_019279795.1 Protopterus annectens | reverse complement strand
CTACCGCACTACAAGGTAATATGATATAGTCACCCTGTGCATCAGATACATATTTTTATGTCTCTGCATCGATGGTATGGATGGCAGGAATATGGCACAGGTATCATCGCATGCACAGGGTATGGTGTGGGGCTGCCAGAGGCCTAGGTTGTGTCAAACAGTTGACAGCATGTGTGTGATTCAGGAAGAGGTGCTGGCTAACTGGGACATGGAGAGGTGCCGTGTGTGTCTGTTCATGACCTGCATGTGACAGTGATGGTTGAGTGGCACCCACCTCCATGATGTATGGAGTGATGGATCCAGTGGATGAACCCAGGTTTGCCAGGAAGTTCTCTGTGGCTAAGAATGGTCATTCTGCTGCAGGCCCTCCACTGGTGGCAACATGGTCCATGGCCACAGCGGCAGCCCTTTGCAGTGTAGCATTAACCATAGTGGTTGCCAGGTGTTGGACCTGCTTGTAGGTTCTGTCCTGTAGCTTATTTGGTTGACTGCTGTGACAAGGTCAGTCCACAGTGTTGCATGTTATTCACAATGCTGGTGACTCCTAGATAGCAGAATGTTATGATGCAGTCTGAGGCCATCCAGGATAACATTGTTTTCAGCATCTGAAAATGGTGGGTGCCTCCTTTGATACATCCTTCCTGAAAGAGATCAAGAGATGAGCACATCACAGGACCAGATACATGGATATCCACTATGTACAGACCCACACAACCAAAATGGGCTGCACTATCCACTGCTACCGCTCACGTTACATCCCACAGTCTGTCAACACCTATGTGTGTATGTGGCTATCACCAACATAGTAGCAATGCTGGTTATGTCCCTGTGTGCCATGACAGAGTGTGCCATATGTCTTCACACCCATCAATGCTGTCTACTGTGGTGTTTCTCCTATGGGCAAAGTTCCACTACTATGTCATACAGCCACTGTCAGACAAATTGGTGTGTGTTACTACAAGTATATGGGGACAGCTCAGCAACACCAGTGTGCCACAATGACAGACAGCAATGCAAACCTGCTGTAATATATCTTCCCTGTAGGCATCATACCTCTCCAGTACACAGATGTTTGTGGAATGTGTACATGTGCCTGATATATGTGGTCCTATTATCACAACATGTGGATGTCTGGCAAACGGCTGGCCAATAATTGATGTTTGTCAGACTATAGAGAATCTGGCTGTCACATGCCAGAACCCTTAGAAAAAAATGTATTCTACAGTAATATCTGTTACTCTATTCATACTCTTGCTTTGTATGACCAATATGTACACAATGTAGCTAAGGTTGGGCCTGTGTCCTCCACCTAATAATGGATATGACCTGCATTCCTGCTGTAGGGGATTGCCGGGTATGTTAGCCATAGCTCTCAAGCGATGAGATACAAATGTTGACAAAACAATGACCTAGCCAGAGTACATCAGGGACAGTCAGGGACACCTTTACAATGCCTGAACTATTCCTGTCTGACATTCACAGACTAAGAAGAGCTGAATGACAGTACATCATGTGATATGACAGCTGTGTCCACTCTTACTTACTGTCAATATGCCTAACTCACAATCCATTAGCTTTCGTACAGGAGCCAACCATTGTAGGAGGGAGTGAGAGGGCTAGAGCTGTAATTTCATTCACGGCAGGCACAGCTGAGAGGCATGCCTCTAGCTGTTGGACAGCAGAGTATCATCAACATGCCATTCCCAGAGATGTACTACAGGCCTACTGCTGTAATTCCTATTCCAAATAATTGCATCTTCCCATCTGCGTTCCATTATATGGGGACATGTATGACATACCTCATAGAGTGATGTAATCCTTTTGTGAACAAATCCTCAAGAAGAAAGCTTGTTAAATTGTACTCTGTATTGGTAAAGCAATGTACAGACTTGTTTCCCATAGGCACTTGCTTGCCTTTTGTAGGTCATGCTTATTAACAGGTACTTGCCTGTGCACCAGTCTGTGGCTCAGACTTGCAAATTGCATCCACAACAGCTGGGTTGCACCTTCATTGGCCAATGACATGGCACCACAGTGCAATATTTAAGGCCTTCGTGTAGGTCTTGGCCCCTTTCTTAGTCTTTGAGATGGACATTAGTGAGGTGTGGAGACTACAGCATCACAGAGGGTAGGTACAAATAGCTATCCACTGTTGAGATTTATGAGGTATATCCACAGTTTGCATGTTATTTTTGGTCACAGTCAAATGACATTGTGATTATCTGGCAGTTCAGTGTTAAACATTGTGGGCTGAGGTCAGTAAGGGGGAAGAGACATATGAGTGTCAGACGTCATACCCATCAGAATATGCATGCTGCTGCAGTAGCTGCTAGTCTATCAGCTCACTATGTTTGTAAGGGAAAACTGAGAAACATGTCTCTGTTGCTCGACCTTTGCCCCCACCCCTTTATGTATGTGTGTTGTCTGTATCCCTTGTTCTAGGGGGTTGTGAGGTATAGTAGGTCTGTAGTAGGGAGCTTAACATACAGCTGCATATGTTGCAGGCTTCAGCAGCTGCTGCAGCCTCAGACACATAGAGAGGAGTGTGAACACTTTGGAGAACAGCAAGCTGTATGTGTCACTGAGGGGGCAGTGCCAGCTCTATCATTACAGCAGAGCCAGGGTGATGGTACCCATAATAGTCAAGTCAAGGCATGTGCTTAAGGTACATCTGTTATGTAACAGTGCCAATCACAGATTAATAGGCGACATACAGGTAGGCTATACGAATATGTGCAGTGTGTCCCTACCTGCAGGCCTTTGTCTTGTAAACATGGGTAGCAGTCAATTCAGTAGCAGCAATGTGTTTTGGTTAAAATTGCATGACTCAGTCATCATTTGGTGTATTCACAAGAATGTAATTGAAGTGCAATGCACTTGATTTGAACCCAGAACTGTGGGTGGCAAAATGTACTGCATACAAGGCATTTAACAGACTGAGCTACTGAGTTAGTGCTGGGGTAGGTGCATTTCCAAGATATATGTGCATGCATACAGTCTGTGACACATAATTTGCATTGGCATGTGTTTTGTGAAGAGTATGAAGTGTGAGACTCAAATGTCTGTCATGATTTTCTAAACTCGGTCTTTAATGACTTGCCAGTACTTTACCAGACATATGTTTTTGTGAAAACCATGCCAAAACTAGGGGGCTAAACTGTGAACATTCTGCAAAAGTTTGTAAAGTTGACAGATATACCTGCTATCCCAGGCCTCACACACATCAAGTTTTATTTATTTTACTTTGTACTGGTGTAGTGTCTGCGTCACAGTCGTAAGTACACTCCCATGTTTCTCATTATATGTACTTGCAGTGTGTCAGTGGCAATCAGTATATGTTGCTGGAAACACCTATTTTAATTCAGAACTGAGTGGCCTAGTGCGCTAATACACTATGTTATAGTTGACAGGGGCCCTGATTTGAGATGTAGGAGGGGAGATTATTTTGCAGATGTGCCTAACACTGTGAAAAACACATGATTAAGGCACTTTTAAGCAGTTTTAACAAGGTCTGTGCAGTGCACCACTCCAGTTAAACCCACGCTAAAATTAAAAAAGTAAGGAAAAAGGAGGTAATAGGAAATGGTGAAATGGGGCAAGCAGGGGGAAATACATACTGAAAGGCAGGTAGGGTTGTGCAGGAAGGGTGGAGGAAAGGACCATAGATTTCCATTTCTTGCACAGCAGCAGTTGTGCAGGTTTTACAGAATTTGGAATTTGAAACCTCACATCCCAGAGAAAGGGCTGAGGGCAACATAAATGTGTTGATTAATTCAAGTAATAATTAGTTGTGTCCAGTGAACATGTGTGCAAAATGGAGAGCTATGTATGGGGCAATTTTTTTTTGTGTGACAGGTACCCTTTTTTTAAGGAGAGAGTGGAATGGTGGGGAAGGGATATAGGTACATGTGTGGAGGTAAACTGAGTAGGAGAGGTTGCCTTTGCAGACAGACAAGACAGCATACAGGGGTGGTGTGTGACACATGAGGGGGTAAATAGCTTGGATAGGGAGGATATTGTGGAATCAGAGGTACTTGTGCCAGTGTGACTAAGATTCCCACCTATGGGCAGTCAACACTGCTCCTTCACTGCCGCAAATGTGGCTGCGCTGGAGGCTGGGAGCTGGGACCCTCAAGCCCCACCAGGTTGTTGAGTCTGCCCTCAATCTGGTGCAGGCATTATTCATAACTCCTATGGAAAATCCTGCACACCATGGCTGTTAGTTGATCCTGGGTGAAAATCCCCCTCTGCCCCCGGTCCTGGGAGGGAGAGGACCCACCCCCTGAGGGAGTTCCACCCAAAGGTGGTGCAGGGCCAGTGGAGGGGGTACCACCGGTTTGGGTCCCAGACGAGCTGGTACCCGATGCCATGGCTGACTGAGGTAGAGTAGACAGATCACCAGGAACCAGGCTATCCAGACATGCTGTGGGTATGGAGGTAGAGCAACAAACATAGGCGAGTTATGAACAAAACCATTGTTAGTAATAACAGCATGCCAGAACATTGTACATAACCCCATTACAGTGAAATGCATATTATGTGAAACACAACATTAAATAACAGAACAGTCAGTATATTAACAGCATGCCAGTAGCAGTTATAGCATAAGGCCAACAGAATAGGTAATTCAACAAGATATGTTAATATGCAACCATAGTAATTCATAACATTAATAAAACACGTGCAAAATACAGTTTGTGGAGCAACATATGTTAATAGTAAACCATAATCACTATATAGGAATAATAAATATGTGAAGATAAGGGGTAGGAAGAGAGAGAAATGCAGTCCATTAATGCCATTATGGGCTATATAGTTGGCAACAGTAATGCTATCTACTCTACAGGTCTGTCCACTCTTTATGTGTAAATGTGCCCTTTAGTTGCTGTGGCACATACATGCCCCTCTAGCTATCCACATGGGACACTATGGTCCAAACAGTAACACCTGCAGGTACACAACTGCAAAGAACACTTGCACAACAGGTGGACCTATATAACTACCAAGGAGTACTGTGGGCTAATATACTAGTAATTTGATATTGACATATGAATCATGTCAATGACACACCTGTGACAGAGGGATTACACAACAGCAATTACATTCCATGACAGCATGACACTTGAGAGACATGCATGTGTACAGTACATAGAGTACACAACTGTCATGCCATGCTTGGCAGACATGGGGATTGTACCTAATAGCAATGACTGTTGGGGGCATATGCACAGTAATTGACTGCATCAACCTTTACAAGAAACTCCAGGAATATAGCCATACCTTCATTACACATTTTATTTCTTGTATCTTATTGTAGTTTATCTGACCTCATTCAACCCTATACTAATCTTACCTCACTCAAGTAAGCAGATAAAATCTTGCTCAAAGTTATCAAAACCCACAACTTTCATGGTGATTCATTATACAGCCACACCATAGCCAAATCTTGGAATTCTCTTTCCCAGCACCTTCTATCCATCCCTGATATTCATAACTTCAAACAGCTCCTAACAGGATATTTCTCAAATCACTGGTTAAGGCCCTGCACTTCCTATGGCTAAGCTAATTCCTACTTTACTCTTTGACTGTTCTTACTCTCCTCTCACTTTTTGTTCTCAGCAATATTATTCTTTCATATTATTTACATTACTTAAAAAATTGAACTTGGGATGCTTATTTATATGTAAAGTTATTTATTCTCTATTGCATTTATATGTACATGTTGACCTTTGCTCTTATCTTGTCTATATTGTACTTTGTATTATGTTTTAACATTTTTTGCAACCTTACTTACTGTATCATGCATTATTACTTTAACTATTCTAACTTTACTTGGGAGCTTTTCTCCTGGGGTCTCTGGTTAAAATGGTCTTTTTTCCAGTCGGACACTACCCAGTGATCAAATGTAAATAAATAAATAGTTTGCTGTTATTGAACCTGTTTCCAACTACCGCATTCATGAGAATGATTTTAACAGTGTGTGACATCTGAACAAACAAGTATTTACATATACTATGAGCTAGCTCACCCTTTTACCTGTGCCCCTGTGGAGAGAATGATATCTGTTATTACACATTTTATTTCTTTTATTTGATTATAGTTTGGTATTATTGAACCTGTTTCCTTTATTGTGTGGATAAATAGCACATTCATGAGAATGATTTCAACAGTCTTTGACATCTGAACAAACAATTATTTATATGTACTATGGGCTACCTCACCCATTTTCCAGTAGTCCCTGTGGAGAGAATATCTGTCATCATAACATATGTAATTCAGTAATAGGTATTAGTACATGGAACTGGATTCGAACCCTGGCCTGTGTTTAGCAAAATGTACTTTGTACACAGCATGTAGCAAACTGATCTACTGAGTCACTGCTCGTATCTGACTGATTTTGTCCTAGAGCTAAACTAGAAACAAAATATGACCTGCGACTAATACTACAGTGTTATAATACACTGTAGTAATGGTTGGACACAGCTGCATGAAATGCAATCATGGCAGAGAGACTAGGTAAGCTATACATTACTAAATAAACTGCAGGTGTACACAGTACATTGTTACTGGATTGAAATATCAGCTGTCATTCCACAGGTATTGCACAACAGTTCATTACAGATGCCTTCATGCATTTACTGGTATACTTTCGAGTTTTTATTGACCAACAGTTAATGTAATGCAGGTGTTGCAATACAGCTGTAATTCCACAGTTATTGTGATAGAAACTTAATTTAATTTACTTAATCAAGGGTAATGCTTTACTCTTTCCTGCTTATCCTTCCTGCTTATTGCAGTACATTTGGCAGTAGTCACTTATTGCAGTCCAGGTCTATGACCACATTCATTACAATACAATCAACACTGTTTATATACCTAATGGCAGTTAACGTTTTACTCTTTCTTGCTTAAATGACTATAGATTGGAAGATACATCCATACTCACCACACTCACGGTGCAATCTGTCCGGGTACCCTGCATGCACCTCAACTTTGCAAGCTCTCACATCTGCAGCTGTTAGGAGAGAATCACACCATTATGCATATCAGTTTAGCAGACATTCAAGGTTAAATCGTGGTGAAACACAGGGAAACATACTTACACATTTGTGAACACTGCTCACCCAGAATTTGTAGACCCAGGCATCCAATAGAGCCTCCTTTCTTCTTTTCAGGTCATCATAGTGGTGATGACCCTGCTCACCTGTGCAGGGAATGCCAGTTGCACTAGTGAGGTACATTGCCAGCCAGTCCCAGGCCTCCACTTTGTACTCTGAGCCCAGTTAACCACCGTGCATGAGCTGGTCTTCATGGTTTTTAACTAGGAGTCTGACCATAACCCTAACCTCCACAATGCTACACCACCCAAAAGCATGTACCCTCTCTTACACCTGCCATAGTATCCTCACACGCTGTACTCCAACAGATTCTACAGTATTACCTCCTATTGCACTTAATATATCCTGTTTTCCTGCAATTTGACGCCTTTGAGCAATTTTTTAAAAATGTTGTGCTCTGCTTAGCACTGCGCAAACCAGCTGAGCTCAGCTCAGTAGTGCTTAAACTGGCAATGCTTAGCTGTGCTTGGCACCACTTAGCAATGTGCAAACCAGCTAAGTGGAGGTGCACGGTGCCAAGCAGTGTTAAAATGGATGTGGTTTCAGTGGTGCTTGGCATGGCTTAACATGACTTAGCAGATCTTAGCTGAGCACAGCACATCAGGATTTAAAAATAATTGGCATAATTTGTATTTAAAAAATAAATGGTTCATAATCCTTCTCTGTACTCAGACCCTGCACCTACTGCACATAAGGCTGTCACTATAACCATTTGGCTACATGGATTCTGCTATACTTTTACATATATCTCTCACCTACGTTTAAGTACTGCTGAGCTCCATGCCACACGATGCAAGCATGATCTTTGCATTCATAATTAAATGTATCTGGTTTCTGTTTTTAGATGTCTGGCATGTGTCAATTGCTGCACACCATGCCACGCAAACATTAAAAAAAGTTAATTTAATACATATGCATACCTTGATATACTGCACTTTGACAGTGCAGAGGGTGTGTTACTCATTTCTGGACACAGTAACAAAATCTCTACATTGATTCAATAGCCGTGTTACTCAGATCTCCCTCAGTAATGCACCTTCATTAATATGCATGGCGTGCTACTGAGGAGGAACCACACACTCAGCCATGATACCTTCCATGTAGGCTGTAGACTAAGCCTACATGGATTTTATTAAATCTGGGGGTAAATTTTATTGCTGGATGGTACTCCATTCCTTTTCCTTTAGTATATACTTGTTCCCCACAGCACTGCTTACTAAATCCTTGTATAGCTGCTGGTTTAATTATTTCATATATATTCCTTGCACATTTCATAGTTAGTTCTCTTTGGCTCCACAGCAAGGGGAAATACACTGCTTGTTATCATTGTTTTTTATCTTTTACTTCCTCATTTTTCATTCCACTTTCTTCCCTCATGCATTGTCAGTTTATTTGGCTTGGGATAGGTTGCTTTGCTGTTCAATTTTTTTCTGCTTTTCCCTGTGATGGCTGTGATTGAAGCAAGCTAAATAGGACAATCAAACCTTCTTCAGTCTTCTTCTTCAGTCTCAGATTCTAGTTCATCCTGGGTGATATCCAGGCATGGGTAGAATTGTAAATAGATACAGTCTCTATAAGCTAGCCTATATCAACCCTGGGACCTCTTACACGTGGGATGCAGCCAGTAAAAAAATCCAGCAGTAGCTACTCAAACTAGTTCATTAACTATCTGTCAAGACAGTGACTGTACTCTGACTGTCTGCCAGGTCACCACACATCTCATCCTGTCATGGAGAGGAGTTCCAGTGATCATGTAAGAAACCTCATATCCACTGGCTGCAATGTCAGTCTCATTCCTGTACTTACTGTCCCCGTCTACTTTGTAAAACAGGTGAGGAGGGGGCATGGACTGATAAACCAAGAGGTTTGGTCAACTCATCTTGCATTCCTTTAATGTAGACTGTCTCATTGCCCTCATGAATACAGCTAAGCCCCAGGTCACTTGCTCATCATAGTTTTAACCTTGCCATCAATCATAAGCAAGGTGCAAAGTACTAAAACCACCTGCTCTAAGGGGAATTATCTTTCACCCATCTCGTAACTGAAGGTAATAGTCTTCTTCTCTTTTCTGTGGGAGGGTTGCATGGTCTCATATTTAGAGATGTTGTATCTCATATCATTGCTTTGCACTTAGCAGGGATTAACTTCAGTGAGCATCAGAGTTCACAGTCAGATAAGATCTAAAGGGTGATATAATCTCCAAACAACAGAAATGCCACTTTAGATTATAAGTTTGACACCCTTCCAAACTTTCTTAACTCTTCATATCCTGCCCATGAAAATCACAAATAGGAATGGTGACAAGTTAAACCTTTAGCAAGGGGCCAGCACATTTTGTGACTGAACTATACCAACAATAACATTTTAACAGCTGTCACTTTATTCACATTGGCTTGGACAGTATACAACAGAAGCTCAGGTAGTCCACATTCCTGTAAGATCTCCTGCATAATCAGCCTCACTGATTCTATACTAAGTAAACTGGATTAAGATAGACAATTAGAGTTTACTATGCTTGTTAAAGACAAATGCAGGCAAGAATCTAGCCCTGAGTAGAATCCTACCATTTCCAAGAAACACTAATCAAGGCCTCCTTACCAGTTCAGTCTTTGAGGACCTCACCAAGGCTTTTGACTCAGGTAATGACACTCTCTTACAACAATTCCTTATAGTATCAAGCTTAGGCTCTTGCACTGTAAAATGTATATGTGGCTACCTTACCGATAGGATTAACACAGTAAGATATAACAGTTTCACATCTTCAGCTTACTCTGTTTTAGCAGGAGCTCTAAAGGACTTTAAATTACCTGCTCTAAGGGATAAGAAATAGAAAAGTCAACTATTTTTAGCAAATGTATGCATATGAACATTTTGTAACAGCAATTTGGCATTTGGAGGAGCTGCAATCCAACAGTCAGTGCCACGAGCCACTCCTGGTAGAAGCTAGAAAACTAGTTGTCTACAAAGGCAGCAAACTATTCACTTCCCCTTAAAAAATAAAGTTCAGTTAGTAGGAGAGTAAAATCACTCTAAGATGCAAATTGCTGTGTGTATTCAGGGTTTTACTGTGTCCATTCAAGCCCAATAAGAATATTAGAACTAGCCAGCAACATCACAAGTATGTGACTAGCAAAAATACCTTTCCACGTCTTTCTTCATGAATTCAAGATAAAGTCAAAAATAATCTGGGACAAAAGCCAAAAATTATGGACAATGATTAAATATTACTCTAATTCACTTTAAAATGTTAATAGAATAACATGTTTTAAATTTATGTGCATTTTCTGAAAAATAAGAAGTATGAAACTCTAAAGTCAGACCTAATTGACTGACTATAATTCTCAGTAATTTACCAGAAAATCAAAAAAAAAAAAACTAGGGAAAGAGCAAAAATATGAGGCAAAATCAGAGACATTCTGCAAAATCAGGCACATCTGAGAGATATATGTTTCAGTGTGGAATTGCAAAAGCAGTGAAGTACAGAAATGTGGAATATTTTTGTGGCATATTTGATGGTTATATAAGTTTTTTTATGGTACTTTCAGCTATACAAACTTTAACTGCTAAATAGTGATTAAACTTAACCACAGTAAACTGTAGCTAATTCATATTACAGAGACCACTAAACATCTGGCAACAAAATAAATGACATGATGCTCTACAAGACAATATAACATTTTTTAAACCTTTCAAGCGGGGTTCCCCTTGGTGATTCCCGGGTGGACCAAAAAATGAGACTAGATATGATCAATAAACAATGAGCTCATCAGGGAGGAGGGAGTGGTATAGCAGCAGTGGAATTGTACATCTCTGACTCCCATCCTCTTAAAAATTTCCTCTTTTCAATATTTATCTTTCTAAATGTATCCCACACATCTGCTATGGAGATCCTTGTATAATTTGTAAAATGCAGGAATCTTGTTTTGTCTTAAAGATGTACCATGGTGGACACTCATATCAATGGTATGGAGGGCTTCTTGGCCTGAGATTGCAAACTGGACACCATCATGTGCATCCTCAACCAAATATTGTTTGATGCATGAGAAATGAAGGGGCTAGTTGAGAAGAACACTGAAGACATCAAAATGCTTGCTTCAAAATCTGAATTTCTGCACTCAGCCACTTCACTTAATATCTTGACGATCAAGTCCTTGCAAGTTAAAAAAAAAGTATACAAAAAAGGCGATTAAGAAACTCAATGAGTTAACATTCCTTTACAGAGGGATTGGACTTCTGCTCATATGGCTGAGAAAGGATATTAGATTACAGATATGTGTTCTGAGTGCTCAGGAGTCTTGGCAGATGAAGCCACAAATGTTGGGACGGTTGTGTTAAATGCTTTTGGGGGGTCACTACTGATCCAGCTACTAATGTGTTACATGTTGGTATTCCCAACTCTGCAAAAATATGGCTGCTGGGATTTTCCCCAAATACATAGGATTAAACGCTGATCAGAAATTGGGCGAAGATATCATCAACTCTTTCTGACTTGAAATAAAAAACTTGTCACAGAAAGTGCTCAAATATATTTAGGACAGACCTACATATGGAAAATGTGTTTTTCTCTCTCTGAAAAGTTATATGGGTTCAGAATACCTTTTTTTACTTATCTGTTTAGGACAGATTTTACTCTCTAGTAGGCGACAGGTTATTACGTCACAATAGTTACATGCAATGCCTAGTGTGCCCCCCATAAAGGGATCTCAGTAGCTTAATCCCAACTGTTCAGCTGTCAGTTGTTTAATTGCTTCCTTGTTTTAACTGTTTGATTGATTGTTTTATTGATAAATTAATTTTAATGTTTATGTGTTTTAGTATCTAGCATAAATTACTGCTTAATTACAGTTTAATTAGTAATGATGTATCTATAGGATCATAAAACCATAGGTAAAGCATTTACAACTATTTGTTACTAGGCTAAAGGCCCTATAGCCTTTTTAAGTCGAACCATTCAAGTCTTTGTTTTCCTAGTTATCAATGCCCATAAGCTAAAGTGGCTTTGCTATACATCTGTGCCTTAGGACAACTACAAGCTGCCCCTGTTCATAAGGGCTACAGATGACAAGAAATGGGTGAATTTGCAAGTTCCCATCCATTAGTCCAAACTGCAATTGAATAGGCTTAGGGAAGAGCTCTGTTTCACATGAATATAGAGGCTATTCCAGATAAAGGGTAATCTCTGAGATACGTTCCTGTCCCTCCAACATGCATTATAATTATGCATTTTTTTTAAATTGAGTTTTAGGCCATATTTCTGGCACCAGTTATTTGTCTGTGTCAGATGCTTCTGGAGGATTTCTACATCCTTGGCAGAATTCACTGATTCTACCCAGCTTGTTGTCATCACCCAATCTGGTCATCCTAAGGTCCTCTACATTGGCCTTGACTTTAAAGAAGTATATTCAAAACAGAAGAGGTCACAGTACTGAGCCCTGTAGGACACCATTAGTAATTGACCTCTTGGTGGAGGTGGACTTTCCTACCATAACTCTACATTTCCAAATCTGCATAGTCTGTTGTGTCATGCATTAGGCATTTTCTGCAGTTCCTCAACTGTCTTTTAATAATGAACTGTTTACTTGTTCCTTTTGTAATTAAAAGGAAAACAGCTCTTCATTTGTTTCAAGTTATTAGTAGAGAGACTGTACTTTAACATTTGCTTTCTTAGTAAAGTTCTTGACTATGTAGTCATGATTACACTGTATGTATTGTTGAAGGGACAAAGCTACCAAAATTAGAGGTGTAATTAGATTACTAAAAAATACATATACATTCTATATCATTCAGGGCAATCTGTAGTTATGTCTTGTAAGAACTGTAATATAGCAATGGGGCAGAGAAAACAGCCGTGATGGCAGGAAGAGGTATTAGTAAGGGTAAGTCACACAGTGGTACAGAAAGCACAGAGAACACAACCAGGAAGTCTTATACTGTGCAATTTGTATCAACTGATACAAACCATCAGGACATCAGCTTTGCAGGCACCTGTGGCTTGGATAAGCCCTGATGAATAACCCTTAGTCTCATTCTTATGAACACATGATTATACATAGACTAAAAGAAACTACCATGCTTACCTATGACAATCCCTTGACTGAGTAGCTGCTTCTTTTACAGGGAGGAAAAGCAGTAAAAAGGACAATTATTAGTATGATGGTGTCTTAGGTGAGGGCCTTTTTTCTTAGCAACAGCATGCTTTCACATTCATACTACCAGCATGCTGCAGCTAGCTGTTTTGCAGTGGCCATGCATTTTACTTCTACTTTTGTTCCATCTATCCATGCTGTCTGGTAATCTATTTCTTTTTCCTATGACTATATGCATAAAATAGTACTTTATTTCATTAATTTGAAACATAGTTCCATCAGTCTGAGACCATTGTCTTCTTCTGATGATTCTTCTTCATAAGTTGCGGTTATCCCAGCTTTTTCTTTACTATCTTCTGTGTCCATATCCTTTTCTTTGCACTAAAGCCTTGTACAGTACTATTCCCTAGATTCTTCATTCTGGAGGTATGAATCCGTGCATCCTTTCAGCTATTGTGACTGTGTTCTTACTTTGCTCATGGTGCTACACTTTATTTGTGATAGAAATTGCCCTTTCCTCCTATGTGATTGCCAGCACCTCCCATCTGTACTCCAGTTTGCCTTATTATAGAACTATTGTAAAGAAAGCTTGACACTCTTTTATACATGTAACCCAGGTTGCTGTCATCACTCTGCTTGCTATACCAGTCTCTTTGTATTCCTTCTCAGACTTTGTGTTACCATCCACAACTGCCAATGTTTTGATGTAATCCACAAATAAATGAACAGAGTTCTCAGTCATTTGTCGATTTCTTACACAAACTGCAAAGGCTCTAAAACTGACTCTTTTAGGTACCTCATTGGTAACCTGCTTATATTATGACTTTAACCCTACTCGGCATTCCATTTTATTCTTGATTGCTATTTTTGATACAGTTTACTGTTAACAGGTTCATAGGTTCATAGGTAGGTACTAGGCTATCGGCCCTAGGGCCAGTACAAGCTCAGCCAAAAAGGTACCCGGGCTTTTGCCACCCAAGAAAATTATTTTCCTGTGCCACTGTCAAGCAGAGACACAGAGGTGATCCCCGGGGTGAATTTCCTATTTCCCATCCAATCATCAAGATTTTTCTTGAAGAGTGCTAATGAGGAGCTTTGTTTGATATAGATAGGTAGTTTATTCCAGAGTATAACTGGGGTGGTGGTGCTGTGGTAGCATTGTCGCCTCACAGTAAGACATTGTCCTGTTCGATTCTCAGCTAAAGCATCTTCTGTGTGGAGACATGCGTGAATGGGCGTACCTTTGTTGAAGGTTGTGCATCAGGGCTGGCAGCTCGGTATGTAAAAATCTACTGCCAATCATTAGCGGACCCCTAACCGGGAAAAGCCAAAAGATACAACAACAACAAGTTTATTCCAGAGTATGGGAAGTCTCTGGGACAAGAATCTATCCCTCCAGCATGTTCTGTTTATTGTGGTGGCAAGGTTTAGGTCCCTAGAGTGTGTAGCTTGGAGGGATTGGGATTTCTTTAAGTGGAGCATGTCCAACAGCTCTGGGTTTGACGTAGCTTTGTATGTTAGGCAGAGATCACCTCTGAGTAGGCGATATGCGACGGAGTAAAGCTGGAGTTTTTTGAGACGGTCTGCATAGGGCATCTGTTTGAGGCCGGTAATTCTCTTTGTGAGGTATTTCTGCAGCCTTTCCAGTTGTTGTAGATGTCTTGTGAGGTACATATCAAAAGGGGCATTGTACTCTATAATGGGTCTAATGTGTGATGAGTAGAGGGGTACAATGACCTCTTTTTTTCTGGATGAGAAACCTTTTGTGATGAGGTGTGCCACATAGAAGGATTTCCTGACTACTGTGATGATGTGATTATCAAAGGAGAGACTACTGTCCACCTGTGTCCCAAGGTCTCTTATCACACTTTCGGTGTTAAGTATACTACCACCTATGTTGTAGTTCATGGGTACAGAGGTTTTACCAAAGTGGATGACAATGCACTTTTTGGCATTGAGCTTGAGTCCATGGCTTTGACACCAGGCATCTGTCTCAATGAGGCCCTTTTGTAGGATGTCCACATCATTAGGAGTTTCGATTATGGTTCCTAGTTTGCAATCATCTACGAACTTCATTAGCCAAAGGCCTTCTGTGTTAGCCTGTACTTCAAAGAAGTAGATACCAAACAGGAGAGGACCCAGGACTGAACCCTGTGGTACTCCACTTGTCACTGGTCTGAAGTTGGATATGGAGTCTGCTATTTTCACAGTGTAGATTTTGTCAGTGAGCCAGTTGGCAACCCATCTTGTGACATACGGATTTATACCTAGTTTAATGAGTTTATCTATAATTCCAGAGTGGGGGATGGTGTTGAAAGCCTTGGCAAGATCTAGATAGGCTGTGTGAACCACCTTACCCTTGTCTACGTCTTTGGTGACTGCTTCAAAGAAGTCTATTAGGTTTAGGAGACATGATCTGCCTTTAACAAACCTGAACTCGGTGGGGTCCAGAGTTCGGAGATTACCAATGTCTTTCTTTATAAGTTCCATGATGATACGTTCCATGGCCTTGCAAACCAGGCTCATCAGGCTAATGGGGCAGGAATTCCTGGGGTCCGTGGTGGCTTCCCCCTTGTGGATTGGGTTAACCGTCGCTGTGCGCCATTCAGCAGGCACAAAGCCTGAGGTGAGGCTCTGATTGAACATGGTACTTAGGTGGGGTGCCAGTTTGTTCTGTAGTTTGTATAGAACACAGCCTGGGATGTTGTCTGGTCCCACAGATGCTCTGTTCTTGGCTTTGGAGAGTGTGGTTTTTACCTGTGCAGCCGTGATTACAGGAACTTTGCATTCTTCCGGTATAGAGATGGGCTTTTAGGGAGTGAGAGGGGGGTAAAGTTAGCACTGAACCTATCTGCCAGGATGTTGGCAATATCAGTTGGGTCTGTATATTTAGTGCCATTGTGCTGTAGCTCAGAGCAGATCTGAGTGTTGCCATTGAGATTCTTGACATAGCTATAAAATGCTTTGTGGTTGTCATTAGAATCAGTGGCGATTTTGTTTTCATAACTAGCTTTGGAAGATTTTATCAGGGATCGCAGCTTCTTACTGAGGCTGACCAGGGAGCTCCTCCACTCATGGGATTTTACTCTCTTTTGCAACAGTTTCTTCTTTCTGTTGTATAGTTTGTTTATGGCAGGGGACCACCAGATTGGCTTCATTTTATTTGGAGGATAGTGTCTTGGTTCTGTTTGGGATAGCACAATCCATGCATTCATGTAAGTGTTTATAAAGTGCAATTGTGTAGGATTCAGTAGTCATAACTGTATTGTCCATCTGCATTCTAACACCTATTTTTCCAAATGTATAGCTAGAAGGGAAATGGAATTGTGTGGTAATCAAACCATGGGACTATATTTAGGGAAAAGCCTTGCAGGTAGTGTCCATGTGCTACTTTATAACAATCCCTTGACTGAGTAGCTGCTTCTTTTACAGGGAGGAAAAGCAGTAAAAAGGACAACTATTAGTGTGGTGGTATCTTAGGTGAGGGCCTTTTTTCTTAGCAACAACGTGCTTTCACATTCATACTACCAGCAGCCCTCATATACTTAGAGCCTGTAGTCTGTGACATTGATGGAGGGAGCAGGACCTTGAATGCTTGCTACAAAGTGCTATCATTAGCACAATGTTTCTTGATAACAGTGCTAAGAACAGACCTGTATCTGAATAATTCTAAATAAAATGAGATTCATTTATATACAGTACTATTGTTACTTGGTCCCTCAGATGAGTTCTTTTTTTTTCTGAAATTACAGGAGATACTTCTTATTGCACTTTTTTCTTCTGTTTATTTATTTTTGACAGACACAGAACATGGAGCCATCACTGCTTGCAGGTAATGCTAAAGAAACACAGTAGCCACAGTTCCCAAGAACTGTGCAGTGCCATCATGATCCTTTCCTTACTTTTACACACACATTATGCAACCTTCACACTAAAGACTCTGCATCTGGTATTTCATGCACCTCTAAATGTAGTAGCTTTAACAACTAACTGCTGCTGCTTCTCCATTGTTTACCACATTGCTTGTCAGATCTTCTCGACTGAGATTTCTTTATTTACCTCTTAGTAGGAGTATCTAACTCACGTCTCATTTTTCATGCAATTGCTATTTAATATGTTGCAATGGCAGTAGTTTATTCCTTTTGTTTTTAACTTTTAGTCAATAGTACCTATGCTTATCAGAATTTGAAGATGCATATTGTTAAAAGGTACGTACTTTTAACTGTTCTCCACTAGTCACTTTATCTCTTGACTCATTGATGAAATGGGTTAATTTGTGGCGCCTTCACTAAAATGAAGATCAAACAAACAAATAAAAAAAGCATTCCAGTTGCACGAGGATGAGAAACTCTGTTAACTGAATTCAGGTTTCAGGATTCTCAGAACGTCACTCTTTTTAACGCACACACTGTCATTGCCACTGAAAGAAATAATGTGCTGACGCACAACTACAGTACATATTTTCATTATCTTGTTGTTTATGACAGATGCAAACAGATCTTTACCTTGAGTAATCTCATGGTCATGGAGTATGCTACTAAATAAACATGCATTTGTCAGTTCAGAATGTTTGCTTAGCTGTGCTCCCTGTTGTAAGGGTTTGGTACTGATAGCATCCCAATAGGCTAAGATATATTTAGAGTGCTTTCTGTTTTTCCATTCATTCATTTATTCATTTTCTGAATTACTCATACCGCTTGAATAAAGCAAGTATTGTTCTAGCAACCATTTATAGACTACAGTATTTGCAGACCTTGCTCTGATGCACTTGGCAGTAAATATTTCCTTTTATTACCACTATTGACATCATTTGTGTCAAATTACATCCTTAAAATATGAGCTCACCATAAAATGCATTGATCTGTCATCACAGAATCAACTGTATATGTCAGAAAAAAGTGCTGTTAGCAAAAGATGATCACAGAGATTTATGGAAGTGCCAAAATATTTAAAAAATAGCTCTGAGGATCTGGAGAATTTTTAACTACTCTATTTGCATCATTTTGAAGCTCTACAATCACATTCACTAGACCTGCTTTTTAAACAAATTATTCATGTAGTTCATGTAGTTGTATACAGTAATATTTGTGCAGGAAGAAATCATAAAATGATCCATTGGGAAGTAATTCATGCACTGATAACAAAATTAAAGATATGAGTAATAAAATGTATATAAGTATAAAACAGATGAACAATGCACACAGTATATTTATGTTGTTCAAAAAACTGCAAATTACTCAAACGTTTAAGTATTAAAATATATCTGCATTCAAAAAAAGTTTCAAACATATATGATGTGGTTCTTCAGCAAATAGGTCTGTCTGATTCTTTTATTCTAATAGTACTTTGCATTAATTACAGCTGACAAATGAAAATAACGTTCACGATAATGTATTCAATATAAACCCTATGTAATGCCAGAGTACCATATTTTCTTTTTTTCTCTGACAGTTGTTAAAGCAGAAGATAACAGTCTGGATGCGTCTCCGGGTTTTTTTTTTTTTTCCTGAAGTGTTATCAATTTGGAGGAAGTCATATGAAGAGAAAAAGGGAAGCAAAAGCTAACTCGGAGGGAGAGCTGGATGAGTAGTAGACAAAGCCAAACCAAACCCCACACAAGTACTACAAGGTGCATGAATGAAAAGAACCAAACTGCAAAATAGCACAATTAACACTCGGTTGACATATATACACTTTAATTAAAGTACTAATTAAAAAAAATCAACAAACTAGCAGACTGGTTTTGGCATGTGCATTCGTCAGTGCTTAAAACAAACGATAACTCTAAATGATTTTTAGCCAATATATTTAAATACAAAAATTATGCTCACATTCCTCCCAAATTCAAAACTAAACCAGATAGTCTCATTTAATTCAGGTGGAAATAGACCCCCTAACCTAATAATCCGACCCTGTTCTTTTTTACCTAAAACATCCTGCCATCCCACCTTATTAAAACCAGTGAAATCTATCCTGTCAATGGCAGTGAATTAAAAAATGGCTTTAGGATGTTTTACCATTAGTTTGTTGTGCCCCTGTCCAGCAGTGACACAGAGATGATTCTGTCAAGATTTCTTGAACAGAGCCAGCCGAGGTGCTCTGCCTCACATGGACCGGGCTCTGGCACCAGCTATCAGTTCCGTGGAGACCCTCTGTCTCTGAAGGATGTTCGATGTACTATCTACTATGGCACCCAGTTTTGCAGTCATCCATAAAACTTTGTCAGCCATAGTCTTCCTGTGTTGTTTGCCTGTTGAGAGAAGTAGATGCTGAACAAGGGGGGGCCAAGGACTCTGTGGGTGGGACCACACTTGTGTAACTTGCTTGAGTCTGACATGGCCAGCAAATCTAACCCTGGTGGGTTCTGTCCTTTAGCAGTTTGCAAACCATCTTGTGACATATGGGTTTACATTTAAGCTGGTTCTGCCCTGACAAAAAGCCAAACTGGGTGGGTCCATGTGCAAGTCCCCTATGTCCTTGTTTATGAGTTCCATTACACCATCCGTCCCATTGATGCTGTTTTTTTTTAGAGAAGAGAGCTCACCCCTGCGCATTTGAGATGTCTGGAGGCTACACTCTGTTGGGATAGTTATTGAGTTTGCTGACACTGAACTGTCATGTCTTGGCAATGTCAGTGGTTCAGTGATTTTGTATCATTTTGGACTAATTTGGAGATATCTAGAGTTTCCACCCAGGTTTCTCTGACAACTGAAGAAGGCCTTATGATTTTCTTTGAATCTACTGCAATTTTTTCTCAAAGTTGTTGGCCTTTGATTGATTTTATGAGGGATCGTAGTTCTTGCTAGTACTGATCAAAGATGCCTTTTCCATTCTGGGATTTGCTCTATCATGTAATAGCTTCTCCTCTTATTGTAAAGTTTGTTTATGGCTGGGGTCCACAAAGTCTGGTTTTTATTGGGATTTGCCTGATCCATGCAGTCCTGAAGGTTGGGGGGGATGTGGATTTCTTTAGTGAGATTAGTTTATGATCTGATCTCACCAAAGAGGGATATACTTTGTTCCATGGCATGAATTTATGAAACCCAGGAACCTTTGGGGCTAGAAAGTGGGCTTGAGTAAATGTTCCAGTCTATATTTCGGTAGTTGAAGTCACCCAATATGATGGTGTTTGAGTGTCTTCAGGAAGGCTGTGTGGGTTTCTTTGTTTGAGAGGTTGGCCTGTAGCATGCAACAAATTGTAGAGCAGTTTGCCTTCTCAGAGCCTTGAACCAGGTTTCAGTCACAGCACAGGACACATCATGTCTCCATACACTGAGAAGGGCCTGAAAAAATACATTTTAAAATATGTTTATATAAAGCATTAGATATCCTGCAATTTTTTATGTCACTAATATGCTCAAACACACATTTTAAATTGTCTGCACATTTTGCCAACATAAAAGTCAGAACATCCACAAGTAACCAAATAAATGACCCATCTAATGAACAGATATTCATAGAACAAATATCAAAAACCCGTGAAGTGAGCATGGGCACAGAGTAGCAGCAGAATTCACCAGCTCCACTAAAGGAAACTTATTTATACTGGATTTTTGTCTTCTAACAAGAAAACTCTGATTTTTTTCTACATATAGTGTTAATACTTAATGTCTTCTACAGGAATATCTACTAAAAAACTAAAAGTGGACATATTTTCCAGTCAAAAATCTATCAGGAAAATTTCTTCTCATCTAGAAAGAATTTCAGCATGAGTCTCACTAAGACAGGCAGTCATGACTCCAGCCTTAAAACATAACTACAAACTCTAATATCCAACATTCAAGACCTAAATACTAAGATTGATAAAATTGACTCTAAAACAGACAACTTTAAGGAAAAAAAACACTAAACAGATGGACCTGCTACATGAAGATCTGAAGCAACAAAACATTCAAATAACCAGTATTGAGGAATCATTGAATGACATGGAAGGCAGATTAATGGAAAATGAAAACAAGACAGCATTTTTACTCAAACAAAACACTATGCTACAAAACAAGTTGGATGATCTTGAAAACAGATCCCATTGAAATAATATGAGGATTTTTGGTCTCCCTGAAAATATAGAAGGAAACAATATGACAAATTTTCTCAACATCTGGTTACCTAAAACACTTGATCTCCCAGAGGCTATGTCTTACAGAATAGAAAGGGCTCATCAGTCATTAACAGCTATCAGCAACATTAATAAAAAACAACTAAGGTTAGTCATAGTAAAGTTTCTCTGTTCATCTGACAAAGAGTTAATTTTAAAGACTGCCTGGTCTAAGTCTCCCTTGAAATACAGTGACTCTATAATTTGTTTTGACAATGACTATTCAACAATGGTAATTGCCAAGAGAAAGACATTTTTACACTTCGTAAAAGAATTAAAGAAAATACAGATTAAGACTCACCTTTTGCTCCCTGCAAGATTGAAGATTTTCCTTCCTGAAGGACCAAAGATATTTGAAGACTTGGATTCTGCACTGGCATTTATTAAAGCTCATAAACTGCTGGAGAAAATAGAAGAAATGGAATGGGCAAGTCCCCCTCTTAAAAGAATGGCTTCTAATTCCACTTGGAAAACTTCTGAAAAACAAAAAAGACAAAAAATAAATGAACCAAATTTATAATATATACATATATTTCACTTGTCATATGGACTTTATGTTATTAACCACTCCCTTTTTGTTGTAATATGCTTTTAAGGTAAGATCTTCTCTTCATCATTTATAATGCATATTCATACAAGTTATATACACACTTTAAGTAAAACTTTTATAATATTAATATTGTTTATCCTTCTCTTTCATATACAGTCAATATACATCATATGTTTCTTTTGGACTTCATGCTTTGTTCTAAAGATAGTAAACAGACGTGTTTATTAAATTAATATATTATCATTTCTTACACATCATTTTACATGTCAGTAATAACTGCAGAGCTAGCTTTGTTGTTTATGTCAATCAGTCTCATATGTTGCAGTGTCTTTTATTATATATTGTTTGATATCATATTTATTTTAACATATATAGTCATGCTGTTATTTGTTTTAACCTATATAGTCACATTGTTGTTGGTGGAGATGACAAGCTTTTTTTTTTTTTTTATGATGGAAAAGGGCATCTTCCATTTGGTGAAATGTATGGCAATGTATTTGTGATATTATTGACATGTTGTGGTGCTGTGATTCCCTGCTTCATTTGTTGCTTCTGAATACTGAACTGGGAAAGACTCATGTTACTTCACTTTTTGTTATAGCAAAGGAAATAGGGCCTTTGAAACCTAGCTGTCTCTGAATGCTGCACTCTATATTTAAAAATAACTATTTGCTTTTGTCCCTGCAGGTTTTCCACGGATTTAACAACTAGAGACAATTTCTGCATATTACTCACCTTGTGCAGACTATCCTCGAGCTTCCACTGCTTCATAATCATCCATTCAGCCTGAAAACACCATTAACTTCTTTGCTTCTTATTTTTGGCAACGCAACACCTATTGATGATGTCAGTGCTAAGAGACATGCATCTCCAGGAAGTACTGAGCTTGAAAATCGCTGAGAAGTAACTAATAGTTTAAATTAATGCTATACCTAATATGTTTTAACTTTTAACTTGGTTTGAAGGCTACATGGCAGATTCTTATTACTCATCGTGGAATACTTAAATCGCAATCTCATGAGGCAAGAAAGCTTGTAGGGAAAAAGGAAAAAAAAAAGGAGAGAAAAAAAAGAAAGAACATAAGGTAAAGATATAACTGTAAGTTAGGGGTCTCAAACACATGGCCTGCAGGCCGCATGCGGCCTGTAAAGTAGTTTTCCATGGCCTGTGATCAGTTAGTAGGGCTCCAGTTGTGTGGTAGTTTTTTTTTTTCACAGCCCGCGATCACTTATTACGGCTCCGGTTATGTGTAGTTTTTTTTTTTCATGGCCCGTGATCACTTAGTAGTGCTCCGGTTGTGTGTAGGTTTTTTTTTTTTTTTCCCGTACATTTGCTCTGTACGTCCTGTATAGATTACATCACCATACGGGAGGGTTGCAGTCAGGTGTTTGTTCATCTTCCAATGGCATCTCCTTCTCAAATTAGGCACGTTTGTTCAATTCAATTATGTGAATTAAAATGTTTCCAAGGAGTGGAACTGGCTTTTGGGTGTCTTTGTGTCGGATCATCTCCTTCCAGCAGACTGACCCTGAAATTGGGAGTGGAGTGTGGGAATTGTGGACTAAGGAAAAAAATTAAAGAAGCCTGTACTGTATTTCTCTGATGAGAAAGAAGCACATCTCCAGATCTATTTAAAGTAGTGAGATAAATTGCTGTAGCGATTGTAGCTCTCTTTGGATCTTTGTTAAAATACAGAGAACCTGCTTGCAGCATATGGCACCAAACGTGAATCTCGCAGTCTGAACAGTTAAGTCGTCTGGTTTGGCGCCCTGTGCTGCAAGCAGATTCTCTGTATTTTAACAAAGATAGAGTGATTTTCGTTCCTCTTTTCTTGATTGTAAAACTAAGTTATTAAAATCTGCATCAGGGTCCAAACACGTTTTAATTCTCAGAGGGTAAAAGCCATAGAAGTGGTGGTGTACAATCATGGTTTCATTTCTATAGTTAAGAAAATCTCTGGAATGTAACCATTATGATTTATATCTGGCATTCAGGGATTAATAATTTTGTGCATTTGCCACACATTAAAAGAGGTAGTCTTCCTCACTTTGGAGCTGAAGGGTTGAAAGTTATGGTTGCTGTGTAAATTTTTATATGCTGCCCTTGGAGAATACTGTATGTTTATTTGACTTTATTGTACTCAGTACTAATGAAAAGGGAGAAGTGGGAAAATGTTTCATTTTGGTGCTTGTGCATACTTGACAAACTGCTGATGTGATCGCTGGGCAAAATAAAATGTGTAATTTCAGTGCTTGTGCATACTTAGACATGCTGCATCATAAACTATTGTTTACCTACAAGACTGCCGGTACAGAGAACCCTATATAACTCCTATCCTCTTGTACCACCCAGGAGTCAAAATGTGTGACTGATGAACTTGTTTATGGACATTTGATTACCAGGAATGTCTGACTTGGTAGGTGCTGGTTATCGCTGTAGTCTGCACCAACTGCTGGATATCTTTGTTCCTGGTGGTTTACGTGGCTGTCTTGGGGAAACTCAGGGCAGTGTGGGTTAATTATGCAAATATCCACAAGAAATCCGCTAGACCACTGAGTTCCTCTGTACAAAAAGATTTTATTCAGATAAAACGCTTGTTTAAAAATGCTTTTCATCCGACAGAATCGTTGGACTTCTTCAGACAAAAGAAAAATGTTTGATACCATTCAAATCACGTTTAAATAGCCTCCGTCATGTCACCTGATTAACAAATGAAACATTTTAAAGTTACAAATACTTAAAATTATTTAAACTGTTACTATAAAACATAATGTTTTAAAACCAGACATATTGTATTAGCAGCAACCAGTTAAATTCAAATCATGCAAGCATAATAATTAATTCTGACAAAAATAAATATAATGATAAAAAATAACATATACAAATTAATTGTGAATGGTAAGCCAGAAAAACAATATGAAAACAATAAAAAAAAAAATAATAATAATAAATCACCCATTCCCCCATTTCTAAAACTGATAATAGACTAAATTTTCATATTTACATGATAATTTTAAATTAAAAAAAATATATATATGTGTATATATATATATATATATATATATATATATATATATATATATATATATATATATATATAAAATTAGTCTATGCACTTCATCTTTCCAAACTTTTTAGTTTCAATAAGCAAATTATTGAACACTTTTCATTTAATCCTGGGTCCATATAGGCATTTAGTCTAATTTGCTACATTAATTCTATTTTTTCCAATATTAAATTAGATGGACCACCTCTGGTATCTTGATAAACCTGATCTATCACTTTAAATTTGAATCTGTGTTCGGGATATATTAAAACATGCCTTGCTAAAGCATTTTCTTCCTTGTGTTGGGTTATGCTTCTAAGATGCTCATACACTCTGTCCCTCAGCCTACGGTCCGTCTTACTTATATAAAAAGAGGGACAGGCTTGGCATTTTGCCACATACACCACCCCTTTAGAATTACAGTTGAATCTATTTTTACAATTTAATCTGAAACCATTTATATCTGTTGTGATTCCCACTTCCATTGCAAAACAGTATGGACAATTCCCACACTGCATCATGCCCAAATTCCTCATCTTTGGATTTATTTGTTTCTGCAATAAATTCCTAAAGCTCAATCCTTTTCTCCATACTATTTTTGGCACCATTCCCACTTTTAAGATTAACATATTGTCATCTTTCAATAGAACCCAGTTTTTTATTAGTATTTTTCTGATCTTCTTGTAATCTAAAGAGATCACAGATGGGGAGATAGATGGTGAGAATGTAAGAAGAAGTGAACGTATCAGAGACCGTAATGCCAATAATAATGAAACAAGAAACAACAATAATCAATATCCAGTAGCTTCAAACAATAAACAGGGTTTTATGGGGGCCAAGCAATGAAAACATTGGAACAAGAAGAGGAACAACAACAACAGGAGGTGATATTAGTTACCTACCATAGAGAGACACCAGATATAATAAAAAATAAGCAAGGAGACTTTACTGTGTACAATTTTTCATCTTTTCAAGTTTCTGAGCAATTAGTGGATATTCTCTCTAAAGGCCTGACATTTGTCCCTACACATAAAATGGATTTAGCACAAACTATATGTGATCTTAAATTGTTTGTGAGAAAACTGAACTTAAAACAACTTTTAAGATGTCAAAATGTCATGAGTAATCAGCTTAGAGTCTCGAGTTGTTTTAACCCACAATTGCACAATTTGCTATATGTTTTCGAAAAAGTTTGTGAATTAGATCTGAGGAAATTAAATGAAATGAAACCTGAATATACGTATAATATCAATAGGGATGAAAAGGAAATTCTTGAACTTCTTTTGGCTGCTAAAGTACGGGTGATGAACCCAGATAAGGGAGGCGGCCTTGTATTTATGGACTTACAGGATTATGAAAGTAAAATAAAAGATATATTGAGTACTGATACATACAAATTAGCGTCCCTAAATGAGTATAATAGGTCAAATCAGCTAATTAGGAGTATATTAAATGACCTACTTATAGAAGCAAGAATTGACTTGCATACCTATAACTATTTGCAGATTTTATCACCAAGGGTACCCTGTATGTTTGGGGTACCTAAAATTCATAAAAGCTTGAGTGATCCCCCATTAAGAACAATAGTAGATGGGAGAAATTCATCTACTTATGCTTGTACAAAATATGTCGATTCCATTATGAAAAAATATGTGTCAAGAGAAGAAAAGATTTCCAAGGACTCTTGGGCATTCTTAGAAAAAGTGAATGGATTAGAGTATAAACAAGAGTATAACTTCCTTACAGTGGATGTGAAGGAATTGTATACTAGTATACCTCACCAACAAGGTATAGAATGGGCAACTTCAAGAATGAGGCAAAAGGGTGTGCTGGAAGAAGAGATTTCTTTAGTACAGGAGCTGTTGGACATAATTCTATCATATAATTATATCTTGTCAAATAACCAATATTATATTCAAAAGAAAGGTGTAGCGATGGGCTCTCCGTGCGGCTCTAGTTATGCTAATTTAGTAATGGCCTTTTGGGAACACACTTATGTATTAAATAATGATCAATTCAAAAAATAATCAAGTTTTATACAAGGTTTTTAGATGATATTTTTATGGTGATTCAAGGTGATGAAATAATTGCTTCGAATTTGGCAAAAGCATTAAATAATATATCTGAATTTTTACAAATGACACACCTTTTTCACACTAAATCTATATAGTTTCATAGTTTCATAGTTTAGTACTAGGCTATCTGCCCTGGGGCATTTGTAAGCCTAGCCATAGTGATATGGCTTTCACCACCCCATGTAGTAGTACCAAATAAAATTAGAATACTGTGCCTCTGTCTAATAGTGACACAGTGAAAATCCCCTTACATAAAGTAATTAGTTTACTGTGCCCCTGTCTAGTAGTGACACAGAGGTGACCCCCGGGGTAAACCTACGATCTCCCATCCACTCATCAAGGTTTCTCTTGAAGAGTGTCAGTGAGGGGCTCTGCCTAACATGAACTGGGATTCTGTTCCAGAGCATGGGAAGCCTCTGGGTTATGAATCTATCCCTCCAGCATATTCTATTCATACTTGTGCCGAGGTTTAAGTCTTTGGCTCTTGTGGTTCTGATGGATTTGGATCTTTTGAGGTGGAGCATATCCATCAGATTCTGATTGGACGTGGCCTTGTACGTCATGCACAGATCACCTCTGAGCTAGCGGTATGCTACTGAATAGAGCTGGAGTTTCTTTAGTCTGGCAGAATAAGACATATGTTGGAGACCCTTGATCCTCTTGGTGAGGTACTTTTGTGGTCTCTCCAGCTGCTGCAGGTGCCAGGTGAGGTACATACCAAATGGGGCATTGTACTCAATCATGGGTCTGATAAGGGAGGAGTATAGGGGTACAATGACCTCCTTTGATCTGGATGTGAATCCCTTCATGATAAAGTGGGCAAGGTAGAATGTCTTTCTAACCACTTTGGCAACGTGGGTGTCAAATGAGAGGTCACTGTCAACTTGAGTCCCCAGGTCTCTGATTACTTTTTCCGTACTCAGTGGGTTACTGTCTATGTGATAATTTGTGGGTACCTTGTTTTTCCCAAAGGGGATGACTATACATTTTTTGGCATTTAGTTTAAGGCCATGATTCCGGCACAGTTGTCTGTTTCTGTGAGGCCATTCTGTAGGATGTATGTGTCAGCTGGTATATTGGCTATGGCGTCTAGTTTGCAGTCATCTGCGAACTTCGTCAGCCACAACCCTCCCATGTTTGCTTTAACATCTGAGAAATAAATGCCAAACAAGAGGGGTCCCAGGACAGAGCCCTGTGGGACACCACTTGTGACTGGCTTTGAGTCTGACAAGGCTCCAGCGATTTTGACTTTATGGGTTCTGTCCTTTAGTCAGTTTGCAACCCATCTAGTGACATATGGGTTTACATTTAAGCTGCTGAGCTTATCTATGATGCCTGAGTGGGGTATTGTGTCAAAGGCCTTAGCTAAGTCCAGGTAGGCTGTATGGACTGCTTTGCCCTCATCAATGGCTCTAGTGACTGTTTTGAAAAAATCAACCAGGTTCAAAAGGCAGGATCTGCCCTTTACAAAGCCGAACTGGGTGGGATCAAGTGTCTGTAGGTCCCCAATGTCTCTGTTTATGAGTTCCATAATGATTCTTTCCATAGCTTTGCAGACCAGGCTGGTTAAACTTATGAGGCGGTAGTTTCCAGGGTCTGTAGAGATGCCTCCTTTGTGGAGTGGGACCACTGTTGCTGTACGCCAGTGTTCAGGTACATATGCTGTGGTAAGGCTAAGGTTAAATAACATTTTTATGTGCGGGTTAAGCTCCTCTTGGAGTTCACGTAGCACGCAACCCGGGATGCTGTCAGGTCCCATTGATGCTGTGTTTTTAGCTTTGCTGAGGGCTGCTTTCACCTGGACATCTGAGATGACAGGGAGATTACATTCAGCTGGGATAAGTATTTCATCTTTTGGGGGTGAGGGAGGGGAGAAATTTGCACTGAACCTGCCAGCCAGAATGTTGGCAATATCTGTGGGTTCAGTGTATTTTTTGTTGTTGTGAACTAACTCTGAGCATATCTGAGGGTTTCCGCCCAGGTTTCTAACATAGCTGAAGAAGGCCTTGTGGTTATCTTTAGTGTCCTTAGCGATTTTTCTCTCAAAGTCGGCCTTGGATATTTTTATGAGGGAACATAGCTTTCTGCTAAGTGTTAATCAGAGATGCCTTCCCTTTATGGGATTTAGCTCTGTCATGCAGTAGCTTCCTTCTTTTGTTATACATTTTGTTTATGGCTGAGGTCCACCAGACAGGACGCTTACCCTTGGTGGAGAGGGTCTTGGATTTATTTCGGATTGCATGATCCATGCATTCTTGGAGATGTCCATATAATGCATTTGTGAAGGATTCAGCATTGTGGGATGTGGTTTCCACTGGCCCAGTGGGCTTAAAGGATACCATCTCAGTCTTAAGAAGAGTGAAGTTGGCTTTTGAGAAGTTTTTCACTATAGTCTTACCTAGATGTGGAACTTATTAAAAATGAACATCAAAAAACATATGAAGCTAGAATATATAGAAAGCCTACTTACTCTAATAAATTATTGCATTATACAAGTGCACACCCATTCCATCAGAAACGCTCTGTAATGAAGAGCCAGTTAGTTCGAGCAGCACGGATAAACACTACAGAAGAAAGTTTCATAGAGGAATGTTTAAATTTAAAACATATGTTTTTAAGTATGGAATATCCTTCAGAATTGATCGAAGAATTAATTTATAAAGTTTCATACAAAAGGACTAATGGTTTATAGGAACCATTACTAAAGAATTATACAGATAGGGCTATTAATCTCGAGGAACAAGAAACTAATATCAATCATATGGAACCTACACAGCAATGCAAGCCACCAGTATTCAATTTGGCATGTATTATTACCTTTTCTTTAGATTACAAGAAGATCAGAGAAATACTAATAAAAAACTGGGTTCTATTGAAAGATGACAATATGTTAATCTCAAAAGTGGGAATGGTGCCCAAAATAGTATGGAGAAAAGGATTGAACTTTAGGAATTTATTGCAGTAACAAATACATCCAAAGATGAGGAATTTGGGCATGATGCAGTGTGGGAATTGTCCATATTGTTTTGCAATGGAAGTGGGAATCACGACAGATATAAATGGTTTCAGATTAAATTGTAAAAATAGATTCAACTGTAATTCTAAAGGGGTTGTATATGTGGCAAAATGCCAAGCCTGTCACTCTTTTTATATAGGTAAGCTGAGGGACAGGGTCTATGAGCATCTTAGAAGCATAACCCAACACAAGGAAGAAAATGCTTTAGCAAGGCATGTTTTAATATATCCCGATCACAGATTCAAATTTAAAGTGATAGATCAGGTTTATCAAGATACCAGAGGTGGTCCATCTAATTTAATATTGGAAAAAATAGAATTAATATGGCAAATTAGACTAGATGCCTATATGGACCAGGGATTAAATGAAACGTGTTCAATAAATGCTTATCGAAACTAAAAAGTTTGGAAAGATGAAGTACATAGACTAATTATCTATCTATATATATATATATATATATATATATATATATATATATATATATATATACACATATATATATATATATATATATACACATATATATATTTTTTAAAATTTAAAATGATCATGTAAATATGAGGATTTAGTTTATTACTAGTTTTAGAAATGGGGGAATGGGTGATTTATTATTATTATTATTATTATTTGTTATTGTTTTCATACTGTTTTTCTGGCTTATCATTCACGATTAAATTGTATATGTTATTTTTTATCATTATATTCATTTTTATCAGAATTAATTATTATGCTTGCATGATTTGAATTTAACTGGTTGCTGCTAATACAATATGTCTGGTTTTCAAACATTAAGTATTATAGTAACAGTTTAAATAATTTTAAGTATTTGTAATTCAAAATTAGAAAACATTTGGAGGTTATTTTGTGGTAGGAATGGAACAGAGTGAGAGAGAGATAGAATACTTATTTATAATTTATGGTCATCATCTGTTACTAAGGAAGTGCTTGTTTCAGCGCTAGACAATTTGGAAACCACTATAATTTTCTTTTATGTTTGTTTATTGCAGACTACTATTATAAGTAACTATAAGTGATGTCGTCATCCAAGAAATGAAAGATTGTAGATGAAAAGCGTGTTTTCCAAGAGAAGTGGGAAAAATTATATTTTTTCACTGAGGTGAATAGTCAAATCAAATGCCTAATCTGCTATCAATTGGTTTCCATTCCAAAGGAATACAATGTACAGAGACATTATGAAACTATGCATGGTAATGAATATGATGTGATTACAGGCAAAATGAGTGAAGAGAAAGTTAAACAACTAAAATCAGCCTTTGCCAAGCAGTCAAACATCTTCACAAACCTTAACAAAATTTGTGAAGATTCAGTATGAGCAAGCTTTGTTATCAGTGAAATGATTGCAAAGTCATCCCGTCCATTCACTGAAGGCCAGTTCATTAAAAACTGCTTCATAAAAGCAAGTGAAATTCTTTGCCCAGACAAGAAGAAATTGTTTGAAGATATAAGTTTGTCTGCAAATACAGTGGGCAGCAGAATTACTGCCAATGTACACCAGCAGCTACTTGCAGCTGGCAAACAGTTTAAAACTTTTTCAATTGCCCTTGATGAGAGCACTGGCATAATAGATACCACATACTGCACTGTCTTCATTCGAGGTGTGGACAGGAACTTGAATTTTTTGGAAGAATTACTGGACCTGTTACCTTTGAAAGGTACAACCACAGGATGTGATGTATTTTGAAACTTGAAAAATGTTTAGAAAAGTTGTAATTGCAATGGGATAAGCTTATTTTGGTAGCGACTGTGGTGCACCCTCAATGTGTTCTGAAAAAGTTAGTGCTCAACAGTGTTGGTGTCTCTCACACCTTCATTGCAATTCACTGCATTTTGCTCCAGGAAGCACTGTGTGGAAAAAGTCTCCAAATGAAGGAAGTCATGGATGTTGTTGTTAAGGTGACTAACTTTATACGCGCTAGAGGTCTAAATCACTGCCAGTTTAATGACTTTCTTTCTATCCTTGATACCAAATATGGAGAATTACTCCATCACACCGAAGTCAGATGGCTAAGTAGGGGAAATGTGCTGAAAATATTCTTTGCACTTCGGCAGGAAATATCAATCTTCATGGCAATGAAAGAAAATGAAATTCCGCAGTTAGATGATCAATTTTTCATATCTAACCTTGCTTTTCTGATGGATATTACACAACATCTTAATGAACTCAACCTCAAGCTCCAGGGCACAAAACATGATAATGCAGATGTATGACAGTGTCAAGGCTTTCAGATGTAAACTTTCCCTGTGGGCAAAACAGCTGATGGATGGTAACCTAGCTCATTGCAATGCCTTAGAGTCACTTGGAACAGTCAAGAAACAGTTCTTGAAAGAATATTCAGACACAGTCAGCAAATTACAAGCAGAATTTGACCGTCGGTTTCAGGATTTTGAGGTACTAGAACCCCTCTTTGCCATCTTTACAATGCCGTTTTCCATAGATATTGACACTGTCTCTGAAGAATTCCAGATGGAGTTGCTGGAACTTCAGTGCAATAGTGTTCTGAAACAGAAGTTCATAGATGCTGGCATTGCAGATTTTTATAAGTATATGAGTCGAGATACGTTTCCAAAGCTTTTCTCTATGGCTGCTCAAATCCTTGCGATGTTTGGCAGTACATACATTTGTGAACAGTTTTTTCCATCTATGAAGCTCAACAAATCCGTTTTCCGGTCAAGGTTGATGGATGAACACTTAACAGCTACCTTGCGTGTGGCTGCATCACGTGACACAAAGCCTAATATTGACGTCCTGATTTCTGCAAAACGTTGTTAGCTAAGCAGTCAAAATGAAGAAAGGCAATAATTTTCATGGACAACACATTTTCTGTCATAGATTTAGGAGCAATTACTAGAATATTTGAAACTAATAAAATAGAATAGTATTGGTCTGTTGCTTTAAACCAAATTTTTTTGTAACTTTTTTGCTAATTAAGAAAACATATAAAAATATATAGTTTGTGGATGACCTGGACTTGCAGCACCCCCAAAAATCCTTGGGGTTATTTACAGCCCTCATGCTCCCTTGAGTTTGAGACCCCTGCTATAAGTGCAGCTATATTCACCAACAGCACTCACAGCAATGTAATTTTACATATATTATTTATGTTACCATTATGATTTTATGTTTTTTGGTATATGTTAAACTATGTTGGTTTTAAGCTATGCAATCAACACATCTTGTAGTGTGATTAATCATACTAGTCATCTGTTGATTTGTTAAATAGCAGCCTTGACTATCTGTCTTTACACACTTGATCTATAGATCCATATTGTAAGAATAATCTCTGCTTAGTATAGTACAGTTACTGTATTTTCCTGAGTTTAATGCAAAAATAATACAGTTCTCTTGTGTTGTAAGGGCTTAACATTAACTCATCAGCAAGCTTATTCATAAGTAGATAGTGAAATGTAAATATAGAGTTAATATCAATTGGTTTCAATAACATCTTAAACTTTTTTAACCTAGAGCCATGGACAACTCTCACTCATATTTCTTCAGGTAAATCATTTCTTGCAAAAGATTGTTATCAATTGCATTTTTATAATTACACTCATTTATCAATACCTATTATACCTTTTTTTTTGTTCACGCCTACACTTATACTTCTAAGGGAAGGATTGTATTATAATATATGAATACACTATGGTTGATTGCATTATTTATATGAATATGACAGTTGTTGAGATAATATCATCGTGGTCATATATAATCTTATCTGATGTTCAGCAACTAATATAAATTGTTATATAGATAAATAATAGCTACTATTTAACACTAGCTATAAGGTTATAGATCAATTTACTCAGTCTTATTTATTACTTTAGATGTTACAAGTTAATTAAGGCAGTTCTATTAGTTTATTCTATCTTTAGACATATATAATCTACATGTAGTATGTTTTCTCTTCTTAGATATCTTTTCATATCTGATGAGATACTTAAAATATAACCTTATATGTTTAATTGCTATTACTTTCTAGCTCTATTTCACATTTTAATTACATAATATATACTATTAGTGGAGGCTGTGCTTTGCTGCTACTGCTTAAGAATTTGTTCTCAGTGGCTGATGTCATTGAGATGAGGAGTTTATAACTGCAGGCGGGGAGCTGTGTTGCGTTTTTTTAATATGAAACATGTCACCATCTTTACAAAAAAGTTATTTTTGACATCCAGTGTATCATATATGCAGAGAAATATTAGATACAAAGTTTACAAAATACATATTTCCCACAATGATTTAAGGTTTATTATTTATAGGTTAAACAATTTTTTTCTTGGAGTGAGCTCCACTAACTACATACATGATACTGATATGCTACTAATCATTCCTATACACATTATTATATAATATGACTACATTAAGAGGCTTATCAATTAAAATAAATGGATTGAATAACACCTATAAAAGAAACAGTATGTTCAAATATCTAGTATTACACAAACCAACCATAATCTTCTTATAAGAAACTCACTTAACGAAAGACAATATTAAGTTTCTAGATACAAACAAATACATACATATTACAAGTTCAGAACATATAAAAAAGAAAAGAGGTGTAGCCATTTTTTGGAATAAATCTTCCACTATACCTAAAATAATTAAAACATATCAAGACAACAGATGACTGTTATGTTTGGCCATAGTTGAAATAAACAAAAAGATATACACTCTAATAAACAATTATTGGTTCCCAGGTATTGGTTCCAATACTGTCAGACAATTTTTAAATCAAATAATATTTCATTCTGAAGGAAACCTTATAACGGCAGGTGATTTTAATTGCATTTTAGGTCTAAAAGATACAACTACTGTAGGGAAAGGAAAAATTACACCACAAGCTAAGCAGTTAATAAAATTCATGGACACATACCTACTCAAAGACATTCATGGCTTTGTAGAACATAACTCATTACAATATACATTTTATTCTAACAGACACAAAACATTCTTCAGAATAGATAGAATATTATTCTCTACACAGATAATAAATGATCTAGCTAATAATAAAATAATATCCTGCCTAATTTCAGATCATAACTCTATTACATTCAAGCTCAATATTAACAATATTCCCAATGTTCAAATAAAAAGAATCCCGACATACCTTATACAACTTAAAGAATTTCAATCATTCCTAAAAGAAGAAATACTAAACTTTATAACTGTAAATTCAATTTTCAATACACATGACATATGGATGCCCTTAAAGCTTACTTATATGGGCAAATTAACAAATGGTATTACAATAAAAAGAAAGTGTGGGAAAAAAAGATATCAGAACAATACAGGATAAACTAGATACATTGCATCTCAAAATTAAAGATTATCTTACTTTTAAAAATAATAGATGAGATAAACAAACTAAATGAAGAATATAGGACTATTCTTCATCATAAAATGATGATCACGCTTGAAAAATATAAATTTCTTGCCTACTTCTTAAATTCTAAACACTTAACCAACCTCAAAAATAAAACCAAAAGACTAAACAAACATAATTACATTAAAGATATATACTCTAAAAGGAAGAAAAAGGAAGTGCATAGTATACAATATATAACAGAAGAATTTAGAATTCATTTCCATGAAATCAATCAAACCATACAACAAATAGAATCAAAGGATAAAATAAAGGATTTTATTAATAAAAACTTATATAATAAACTTAATAAACAACAAATAAACATTATCAATAAACAAATCACTTTAAAAGAGGTACACAATCAAATTAATAAGCTTAACCCTAACAAAGTGCCAGGAAATGATGGCAGCATTTCTGAAATATATAAGATTATGCCCAAAATAGCTATCTCTCTTTTACATAATGATTATAATGCAGCCCAAAATGATACCATACTACCTCCTTCATGGAAATATACCGTTATATCACCCATTCTACAATCTAAAAAAACCCTAAAAATTGTTCCTCATACAGATCCATATCCCTATTAAATGTCGATTATAAGATGTTTATGAATATATTCACTGAAAGACTAAAGACGTTTCAATTAATAGATGAGGATAAAACAGGCTTTGTGACCAATAGAAGCACCTTTGATAATATAAAGCAAACACTAGCCCTTATTGATTTCTATCAAAGGAATAAAAGAACTTGACATTAATTAGTCTTGACATAAATGCAGCTTTCGATTCAATTAATTAGAATTATCTGTTCACACTTCTAGAGTGTTTAAACTTCTCATACAACTTTATTAATCTCTTAAAACATTTATATGAAGGAACTTTTGCTTATATTAAAATTAGCTCATACATCTCCAATAAAATTCCTATCATAAAAGGTACCAAACAAGGTTGCCCCCTTTCCCCTTTATTGTTCTTGCTGATAATGGAACCATGGGCAAATAATATAATAAATAGCAGTATAGAATATTTGGAAGTAGATAATGGTATAATAGCTAAAATCCAATTATTTGCTGATGATGTACTTATCACCACAAAAGGAAATGACTCTTCTATATTATCTTTATTTGATTCAATCAAAACGTTTCAAAAGATTTCAGGGTTATCTTTCAATGATAATAAAACCAAAATTCTACCCATATACTCAAGTAGAAGCAACAAATCTAAATATTATGTTCAACAAACTCCAAATATAGACCAATTTACTTATCCTGGAATTATTATTGCTAAAGATGTAAAATCAATAATACAACTAAACTATAACAAGTGTTTTGAAAATATCCAAAATTTACTTTCTAAATGGAATATGATTTTATTCACCATGGAGGAAAGATTAACCCTTATAAAACTGATAATTCTACCTAAAATTTTGTATATTATACAATCTATTCAATTTCTTCCTTCAAATAAAGTTTATTAATAAGTTAAATACTCTATTATTAAAATGTTTCTGGTCTCAAAAAAAAAAAAAAAACAAGAATTGCTTTTAATCAACATCTTAATAGCTGGAATGGTGGGATAGCATTTCCAGATTTAAATCATTACTCAATTTCCTTTATAATCAGAACAATTACACAACTTTTAGACACCTCACATTCAGCCAAATGGAAGTTACTTTGTGAATTATCAGTTATGCAGTTAATAATGAGGCCCTCAATGGACAAATTAGAAATAATAAGCAATCCTACACTATGGATTTTAAAAGATTATTTTGCCACCTATATAACTTCTAGTCATACTGCTAGCTATATTCATTATATTATAATTAATTTTAGAAATTTTATATATAAACATCTTAAATATAAAGAATGTTTTTTTATTATTCCCCTTAGCATTCACACAAGAATTTTTTTTAACTTCAGATTCAAACAAAATCATAATTTTTAAACATAATGAGCTCAAGTTCTAGCTCCAGTTGACTTCTGAACATAAAGCTAAATCTGTTGATCACATAATACAGGAATATCAACTGGACAAATCCATGTGGCTAGACATAGAAACACTCATATTATCCCTAGGTAATAAACTACACATGATCTCTTCATCCACCAAACATGATCCCAGGATTTTATTACAATTTCTTCAATCAACCCTATTACATAATGATACTTACTCAGGCAAATTTTCTTTCATTTATAGAATCTTAAGAGAAGAAACATTTAGTTGCCCACAAAACTACTGGAACTATAATAGTTTTATTAATAATAATAATTCTCTAACTGATCAAGACAAGGCAAATATATGAAAATCAGCAGGAAAAACAACTTTTTCTTTGAGATGGAAACTATATACCTGGAGATTCATGAACAGGTCATTTTACACTCCTCAATTAATGGACAAAATTAACAAAACACAAAATATATGTAATAAATGTAAATCAAATGTAGACATAAATTGGGCTTATATGTTTTATGATTGTCCAACTTTAAACATCTTTTGGGGAAATGTAAATGATTTACTACAGGCACTTTTCACAGACAACTTTATTTTAAGCAAATCCTTGGTTATATTTAATACACCTGTTCCACTATGTGTTAGAAAAATAAAGTACTCTTTACTTTGGGTAAAACTAGTGGTGGCTAAAAAATCCATAACAAAGAATTGGATATCTGGATCTTCTCCTACATTTTATGAGTTTAAAAATCTATTAAATGATTTATGCAATTTACAATTAAAAAACATAATTTTTAGAACAACTAGGAAAACATATTATCACCATGTGAGGGTCAATATGCAAAACTTGTTGAAGAAGTATTAACTTTTATGATGAGTACATTTTATTCATTCCTTTCTTATCTGTGATGTATGATATAAACAGAAAATATTTCTAATGACTTCTCTGGATGTCTTTGTATATACTTCAGTTTTTATAAATGTGTTAATTTCCGCATATATATATATATATATATATATATATATATATATATATATATGTGAGACATATATATGTTACAATTTTAGATTCACTTTTTCTTTATCTCTCATGATTTTATGTGAATGCAATATGTTACAATTAAAATCAATAAAAATTGTTTTGAAAAAAATGTGAAGTGTTGGCAGAAGAAAACTTGTTTTGTTTTACAAATTACATTACAGGATGAATAATTACCAGATGGAAAACACCCCTCTAATAAACCCCCGTCAATAGAATGTTGCCTATCAGATGCACCTGAAAATTTTTTTATAGTGATTTAAATAGCCACCTATCCTCTTTTAACATCTGAAAGAAAAAAAGGCAATGAGTTGGAATTAATTCAGATAACCTCTTGTCAGGTAATAAAATATCCCAATATCTGGATATTAGCTTCTGAAAAGCCCAAAAATTAATCCCAAAAGTAGAAACAAATCTAATAAAAAAGTGTGACTCCTGTTTATCCTTCTATTGTAATAAAGTACATCTATTAATATCTTGAACCATGTTATAACGTTGATGTACAGCTTGATATTTAAAACCTCTAGCAGCAAACCACTAAAAAAGAACTTTAGTTTGTTAATCAAATTATTCAGCATTAGAGCAATTTTTGTAATTGCCAGAAATTGAGACTTGGGAATATTTGTAATATTTTTTTTGGTGGGGTGACAACTGGAAGCATCAAGAAATGAATTATAACTATGTGGTTTTCTGAAGATAGAAGTCTCTAAAATACCATCTTGATTTTCAGAAACCCAAATATCCAGAAAAAGATATATTCTTGAGATCAAAATTCAAACTAAATTGAAGCCCCATTTATTTTCATTAAGGTATTTTACAAATTCTTCTAAAAAAGTTATATCAGATTTCCACATCAGCCAACAGTCATCTAAGTATCTCCTCCATATATCCATGGCTTCAAGAAAAATATTATGACTGGCATAATAAATAAGTTGTTCCTCCAAATACCTCCTGAATAAATTAGCATAAATAGGAGGAAGAGATGCTCCCATAGTAGTCTTTTTAAGCTGTAAATAACATTCTCCACTAAAATAAACAAACATTCTTAGTTAATACATGTTCCATTAAACAAACCAAAAAGTATTAACACCAGGACTGTAAAGGCATATTTTGTCCAGCCAACATTGCAAAGCCAAAAGGCCACCCCACTGAGGAATGTTAGTATATAAGGCCTTCACATCTAAAGTTCACAAATATCACCCTTTTTCTAATTGTGTATCTTGCAGAATGTTCAGAAATTGAGTAGTGTCCTGTATCCTAGAATGGACCCCTGCCAATAGAGGTTTCAAATAAAGGCAGGCAAATGTTTTGTCAAAGAACTTCACCCTGACAAAATCAGTCTACAAGCAGGACAATGGGCATCTTTATGTATCTTGGGTAACATATACAAATATTGTGGATGTGAATACAATTAAGTGGTATACCAGTTCCTTATCCTTCATCCAAAACTAATTGTAAGAATCAATCCACATCATGTTTAAACTTCAAAGTGTGATCCAATACAATTTTCTGATAAAAAAGCATTTATCATGCAATTGAATATAGGCTTCTCTCAAATACATATCCCAATCCCAAACCACCACAGCCCTTCCTTTGTCAGCTTAACAACAATATTTTTGTTGATAATCAAAGTTGCAAAGCTGATCTCTGAGAATAAAGAGGCTCTTGTAATGGAAAGAACCATCATAAAAAGCAAAATGTGAATCCTTAAGAGCCTGCCTTTGGAAGGTTGCTACACTTTTGTTCATGGGAGGGAGAACATTTGAAGCCTTAAAGCAAAATATATTATCCAATAAAGAGTTCCCTTTACCATCAAAAACAAGTTAAGATTTAATAACCTGCAAAAAAACCTAATATTGTAAACAAATCTTTATTTTGAAACTAGATGGGATGGAACAGAATTTAAACCTTTATTCAGAATTTCTACCTCATCCATGAATAAATTTGAATTAGAGATATTCTATAAAATACCCCATTTATTCTTTTGAAATCTTTAGACACAGCAAGGCCTCCAACCCAGAAGCCTCTGCTACAATGTTTACATCCAGCCCTTCTGTAAAATGTAATGGGTTAAAAATGTTTTTTTTTGGTGAAAAGTAACTGGGGACCACTTTCACTATCAGCCTGAATAGTAGAAGATGAGTCATCCATAGATGTCTCTGAAATCACCCAAGATTTTTGTAAAATGGAGCAACCCCTCTTTGTCTTATCACTATTCCAATTCTTACAGTGACCTGTTCCTGCATGAAATTTAACAGATTTCTGCCCAAGAATGATTTTCCCTGTGCATAATCCCTGGCATCCTTTTGAAGCTTCTTAAGCTTACTCTGTCTAAGTTTCTGTTCCAAAATTGATGAGCCAGATGTTAACAATGTAAATTGTTCCTTATAGTTGACATTAGTATAAAGAGATAAGCCTGAGGATTCAATAAAATCCATGTAGGCTCCATATAGAGCCTACACAGAAGGTACTCATGTACAGGGCTACTGTTCCCCCATAGCAGCACACCATGCATATTAATCATGGCCTGCTGCCGAAGGAGATCATAGTAAGAGGGATATTGAATCCATGTAAGCAGTAGTGTAGTGTTCCATTGTTGTGGATTGTCCAGGGAATTCCTGGACAGATGTTATGTATAGGAGAAGAATCCCTGTAATGTACCCTGCTAGTGTAGAAATATGTGTGCATTTTAATTTTTTTTGTTTTAGTTTTGAATTTTTTTTTATTGACCATTTACGCGGCATGGAGAGCAGCAGTGCCAAGTTGTGCTTACACATACACAGCTGACACCTGACAGACTTCTAAAAATAGAAACTGGATATAATTATTTATTCATTTTGCTTTCTTTTAATGCCCATTTGCACGTTGCGGAGTGAGCAATGCCGAGCTGCACTTACACATGCACAGGTGACATCTGCCAGACATGTATATATAGAAACTGGATGTAATTAATTATGTGTTTTTGTCTATGTGTTTTTATTTTATTTTTTTGAATGACCATTTGTGTGGCACAACACTGTGCTTAGCAATGCTAACAGCTAGCTTAGTAGTATATGTGAAGGTATACGAGTTTTCTTGCTATCCCGGTAGCTATATAGGTAGAGTCAAAGCCTAAAGCATTGTAGGTCCTGGGTTTGAGTCCCCAGCTGTCAGACATGGTGCTAAGCACTGCTTAAACATGGTTAATGGCTACTCCTGTTTGTACATTGCGAAGCTTTGTTAAAACATGTTTGTGTGAGATTACGCAATGCCCAGCTCCACTAAGTGGGTCATGATGCTAAGCAATGTGGTGCTTTTTTGGAATATTACAGTATGACATGTAAGGGCAGCAAAACAGCCTTTAGTAAGGCCAATAGGTGGGGGAGTCTTATTAACCTGTCGATATGCCTGGTGATGTTAATGAGGAAGTGCACTTTTGGGTGCAGAGATGGGGTGTGCAGGAGTCATGAGTGTTTGCTGGACTCCTAGTCCAAAACTACAAACCCCAGCTGTTTCAGGGTGATTACCTGGGCTCAGAATGTAAAGTTGAAGCCTGGGATCAGTTGGCCAGGGATCTTATCAGTGCTCCTGGTATCTTCCGCACTGGTGAGCAGTGTCATCACCACTATGATGACCTGAAATTAAGGAAGAGGGGAACATTGGACACCTGGGTCCAAGAGGCTAGGGCTGGGCATACCCCACAGATATGTAAGTATGTTTGTTACTACTTTAGTAAAATACAAGCTGAATCTGTGCAAAACTGATATGCATAATGGTGTGCTTCTCTTCCAAAAGCTGCAGCTGAATGGGCTCAGAATGTCCAGTCTCATGCTGGACACCTGGCCAGGATGCACCATGAGTGTGGTAAGTACGGATACTTTCTGATAATGCAATAAACAATAAACAATACCAATAACGATAAGCATTAAGGTGTAAAGCAACATTGTGGTTCGATAACTGTGTGCAAATAATTGCAGTAGGGCTGTATTTACTGCATGTGTGTTCTAATGTTACTGCAGTCAACTGTAACACTGAAATAAATATAGAATGCAAAACTAATTGCTTGATAAATGCATTGCACAACTCACAGTATCACGGACAACCCTCTCCTCCTCCCACATAACACTAACACTTGTGAGAGATGCAGCTCTTTAGCCAGACTGGAGGCTGAGCTCTCTCAACTCAGGACTGGCAAGACCAGGCAAGAGGAGAAGGCAACTACACACACCACAATACCAGTCTCACATAACTCAACCACACCACTGAATCAAACACATAAACACACTAAGACATACTCGGAGTCTCTGAGTAAAAATTTACCTAAACAGCAGAGGCCTCCAAAGCAGACACCCAAGCAACTGCAAACTCAATACACCACACAAACAACACATAAACAACAAAATCAGTGTGCAAAGCAGTCACTGCCCTTAAGGCCAAATACAACACCAAACATACTTGTCATAGGTGACTCCATAGTCAGACACACTGACGTCCCGCTCACCAGACTGAGTAAGGAGAAGGTCACAGTAAGCTGCCTGTCGGGCACTAGAATCCGCCACATAACACAAGCACTAAGGTCTCTCAACAGCAGGTACAAGTACGACTCAGTCATTGTCCACGCTGGTGTCAACGACCTGAGATGTACCTCCTTGGACTACATGAAAAGAGACATTGAGGAGCTCTCTGATTATGTAGCCCATGCAGGTATGACCCTGACCTTGAGCAGTATCCTACCTTCACTTAGAATGATGCCACAATACAGTGATAAGATGATCAGCTTTAATAATTGGCTTAAATTCTGGTGTCATTCAAAGGGGATCCAATGTCTGTCTGCCTGGGATGACATGCTGGACAAGCCACGCTGCCAAGGGATGGCTTGCACCTGTCACCCTAGGCTTCCGGATATTGGCAAAGGCTCTTGCCACCCCATAGTGCCTTTTTAGGCAAGGCTCAAATTCTAAACCTACCACCCTAGAACACAAAAAGTAAAAACTAAAGGTAATGCTGCTCAATGCCAGAAGTCTCAATCTCAAGATGCACGCACTCGAGGCCCTTCTCAGTATGGAGAACATCGATGTCTGTGCTGTGACAGAAACCTGGTTCAAGGCTCCTGAGAGCACCCCAGCACTAGCAGGTTTCACCTCATATCATGCCCGCCCCAAAATCCGGACAACACCAAGAAAGGAGGGTGTCCATATTCATAAAGGACACCCACACCTCAAGGTTGGTGGCAACGCACGATGCATCGGAGACCATCCAGGTGCAATTAACCATAGGCAAGACTGCTCTGCAATTTGTAGCATGTTACAGGCCACCCTCTCAAACTCAGGAACCTCACATGGCCTTCCTGAAAACAATGGAGGGGATAAATGTATCTCCAAACACCATCATACTAGGTGACTTCAACTACCCTAATATAGACTGGGAGCACTACTCAAGCCCAAGCACTCTAGCCCAAAGGTTCCTGGAGTTCATAAACTCAAATGCCATGGAACAACTAGTCACCATCCCCACAAGAGGAGAAAACATACTTGATCTCATCATCACGAACATGGGATCACAATGTTCAACACTGGAAGTATACCCCTCACTGGTGAGATCAGATCATAAACTAATCTCGCTGGAGGTCCTCATCCCGGCGCCACCTGAAATAAAAAAGACCACAGTGAAAAACTTCTCAAAAGCCGACTTCACACTTCTAAAAACTAGTGTGGCCTCCTTTAAGGCCCCTGAGCCAGTGGTAAACATTACTCAAACCGCTGAATCACTTACAAATGCCTACTACCAGCACCTACAGGACTGCATGGATCAGGCAATCCCAAACAAAACTAAGACTCTTTGTACCAAAGGCAAGCGTCCAGTCTGGTGGACTCCAGCCATAAACAAGCTCTACAACAAAAGGAGGAAGCTACTACAAGATAGAGCAAAATCCTTGAAAGGTAAGACACCTTTGATCATTATAAGTAAAAAACTAAGAGCTCTCATAAAATCATCCAAGGCAAATTTTGAGAGAAAAATCGCCAAGGACTCAAAAGACAATCATAAGGCCTTCTTTAGCTATGTTAGAAACCTAGGAGGAAACTCCCAGATATGCTCAGAATTAGTTCAAAATGATGTGAAGATTACTGAACCTACACACATTGCCAACATACTGGCTGACAGGTTCAGTGCAAACTTCTCCCCCTCCCCAAAAGGAGAGATATCTATACCAGAGGATTGTAGCCCCCAAACATCTCCAACGCCCAAGTGAGAACTGCTCTCTCCAAAGCAAAAACACAGCATCCATGGGACGGATGGTGTCCCCGGCTGTGTGCTCCATGAACTCAATGAGGAATTAAACCCACAGTTAGGACAGCTGTTTAATCTTAGCCTCACCTCAGGTGCACTCCAAGGAGTGGCGACGGTGACTGTGGTCCCACTTCACAAGGGCGGTGCCTCCACCGACCCTGGAAATTACTGTCCCATTAGCTTGACAAGCCTTATCTGCAAAGCCATGGAGAGGATCATAATGGAACTCATAAATAAAGCCATAGGAACTTGCAGACTTTGGATCCAACCCAGTTTGGCTTTGTCAAAGGCAGATCATGGCTTTTAAACTTGGTTGACTTTTTCGAGACAGTCACCAAGGCCATTGATGAGGGAAAGGCAGTCCATACAGCCTACCTTGACCTGGCAAAGGCCTTCGACACAATACCCCACTCAGGTATCATCGAAAAACTCATCAGCTTGAATGTAAACCCATACATCACAAGATGGGTTGCAAACTGGCTAAGTGACAGAACCCACAGGGTCAGACTTGCTGGAGCCATGTCAGACTCAAAGCCTGTCACAAGTGGTGTCCCACAGGGCTCAGTCCTGGGTCCACTCTTGTTCGGCATCTACTTTTCTGAAGTACAAGCAAACACAGGAGGGTTATGGCTGACAAAGTTTGCAGATGACTGCAAACTGGGCCATAGTCAAAACACATCTGACACAGATATCCTTCAGAAGGGCCTCACAGAAACGGATAACTGGTGCCAGAGCCATGGCCTAAAGTTAAATGCCAAGAAATGCATAGTCATACCCTTCGGGAAAAACAAGGTTACCCTAGCTACCATATAGGTGGCAATCCACTGAGCACAGAAGAAGTCATCAGGGATCTGGGGACCCAGGTTGACAGTAACCTTCGTTTGACACTCATGTTGCTAAAGTGGTTAGGAAAACCTTCTACATTGCCCACCTGATCATGAAGGGATTCACATCTAGATCAAGGGAGGTCATCGTCCCCTGTACTCATCACTCATTAGACCTATGATTGAGTACAATGCCCCATTCGAATGTATCTGACCCGACACCTGCAGCAGCTGGAAAGGCCCCAAAAGTTCCTCACCAAAAGGATAAAGGGTCTCAAAAATATGTCTTATGCTGCCCGACTGAAAGAACTCCAGCTCTATTCAGTCTCATACCGCTTGCTCAGAGGTGACCTGTGCCTGACATATAAGGCCATGTCAAACCCTGATTTGATGAATATGCTTCACCTCAAAAAATCTAGATCCCTCAGAACCACAAGGGCGGGAGACTTAAACCTTAACACGGTTATTAATAGAACGTGCTGGAGGGACAGATTCATCACCCAGAGACTCCCTATGCTGTGGAACAAAATCCCGGTACATGTGAGGCAGAGCACCTCGCTGGCCTTGTTCAAGAGGAATCTTGACCAATGGATGGGGGATCACAGATATACCCCAGGGATTACTTCAGTGTCACTGCTTGACAGAGGCACAGCAAAATAATAGGCATAGTTTTATTCAAACTAAAGGGGTGGCGAAAGCCAAATAACTATGGGCTAGGCTTATAAATGCCCTTGGGCAGATAGCCTAGTATGAACCTATGAACCTATGAACCTATGGTTCAGGGTTGTCTGCTGCCCACTTTCAGTGAAATAATGCTCTCTTTTCTTCCAACTCCAGGAACAAAGTATATAGATGAGGTAGCCCACGTTCTGGGCAGATATCATGTGTATACGTCACAGATTCTAAGGTGCAATAACAATGAAGCATAAATCAGGATTGTGTTTGATAAGTAATGTGTTCAAATAAGTTCAGTAGGGCTGTATTCATTGCATGTGTGTTCTAATGTCACTGCACTCATCTGTAAAAATGAAATAAATAAAGAATGCAATAATAATTGCCTGAATAATGTATTGCACAACCCACAGTATGGTTCAAGGCTGTCTTCAGGCCACTTTCAGTCACAAAATGCTCTGTATTCCTCCCACTCCAGGAGCAAAGTATATGGGTAAGGTAGCTCACTTTCTGGGCAAATATCATGTGTATACTTCACAGATTCTAAGGAGCAATAATAATGAAGTGTAAAGCAGGACTGTGGTTTCATAAGTAATGTTTTCAAATAACTGTGGTAGGGTTGTATTCATTGCATGTCTGCTCTACTGTCATTGCAGTCAATTGTTACATTATGTGCACATGCACCCTGCAGTCACAGCTTTTGGGTCCTACTCCCATGCCTGACAACTAAGACATGATGGCTGTCTAGTCTATTTAATGTACATGAACATACCTCTGAACTGTCATGATTTTTGTAATGTAATGACAACTGCCCAATCTGTCTGGTCTGTGAATAGCAGATAAATGATTACCTGGAATGCAAATCCGTTTACAGAACACCTTGGAAGTTATGCACACGTATGTTATGTGAAACAGTTCTGTGCAGTTGTGTACCTACATGTGTTAGTGCTTGGCCCATAATGTTCCATGTTAACAGTTCAAGAGGTATGTATGTGCTACATCATCTATAGAAAAATTTGAGTCACTGTACTCACAACTGACACTGCACACCTGTAGAAGTATGTATTAGCAGTCTGTATATTCATATCATCTGTGACTTCACTACTGGTATGTTTTTCTCTCTCTCTCCCCACCCCTTATCTTCTTTAATTTATTAATATTATTTATTATTATCATTTAATATTAATATATTCTGTTTAACTGTTTTGTTGGTGTTATGGATTACTTCATTCTGGTTTGCTGTTAACATACTTACTGCTATGTTATTTAATGTTGTGTTCCATGTAATATATCTTAATATGTATTTGGATTAATAAATATTATATTCCATTATGTTAATACTAACATTGGTTTGCTAACTACTAGCCTTAACTTATTGTTATAACTAATTTACTACAGCTTGATAAGGTAGGCCAGTTCCAGATGATCCACCTACCCTGGCACCTCTGGCCGAGGCACTAGGGCTCAGCACCTCTGGGACCCAGCCTGGTGGTATCCCTCTGTTCTGCTCCACAGGCTGGGGCTGGGCCCCCCTCTGTGAGCAGTGGTGGATGGGGTGTTGGCACCCATGACAGACTGCCAGGATTGGTGCACAGGATTGTATTCCATGGTTTTGGATGCCATCTGCACCAGATGGGCACTTATACCGTCACAAATACACATGATGTAACAGTGAGTTGATAGCTCAGTTTGTTAAATGCTTTGCAAACAGTAAGTTTTGCCACACATAGTTCTGGGTTCATATCCAGTGATGTGTAGCATTTAAGTAAAATTATTGTGAAGCCATCAATGAATGACTGAGTCATGTACTCTTTATCCACACAATGCATTTCAAATGAAATGTCTGCTTTTCACTGAGGAAAGTCACATGCCTACAACTAGGAACTCACTTGACATATCCCTATTACAACACTATAAGTGGATAAAGTGTCAGGTCATGCATCAATGTTCATTCACATAGGATTTTAACTTAAGTAATGCAAATGAGGCCCTGAAATATCAGAGTGCACCACACAATCATTTCATAATAATATTACAGATTAACACAGCTGCACAACTAACAAACATATATAGAGGTCCTTCTAGTAACAAGGACTGCCAGCACACACCTTCCAAATGACTACCATAATGAAACATATGGCCTGACAGTTGGCTAAATGGTTGATATAATGGCATATTTATCCCATGTTGGTCAAGGACACAACAAACATGTTTCATAGGACTCTGTTAGTGAGACCGTTGCCTAACATACTTACCTTAAACAAATGCCTTAATTTGCAGTTGAATGGGCACCCTCAATCTGACTCTGCATCTACAACAAGGCTGCCACAGCTCCCACAGTTACTCTTACAGCTTGTTGTCCACCAAAGAGTTCACACTCTCCTCCTATGCCTATGGCTTGCAGCTTCACCTGCAGCCTGTAGCACACATATCTTTATGTAAAACTGGCTACAACAGACATACCCTCTACAATGATGTATTATCTTGACCCCAGTAATGTCTAGCACAATGTATCAGAAAGGGCTTTTAATCTACATGAAGGCCTTATATCTTGTTCTGTGGTTACATGCCATTGGCTGATTATACTGCAAATCAGCTGAGTTGGCTGCAATTAGCATTTCAGAACCACATATTGTTTAAGAGCCAATCACCTAGTAATGAGAATCATGTTAAAAAGGCAAACAGCTGGTTAGGGGAACCAGTCTATATGAGACTTTCTTCAGACAGTAAACACTTTGCCAAAACTTTATATATCTGCACATATCAACAGAGGAGCATTGTACTCCATCAGGTATGCAACCTTTTTGTTTATGACATAATGCATATGTGACAACATACTTAGGGGGAATGGGGATTACAGCATTAAGCCTTTCTTAGAACTGTAATGATAACATGTCATTGATCTCCATATTTGTTACACCTACAGAGGACGTACAGCACATCAAGGGTGGAATGTTTTTTGTCAGTGTGGTACACTGGTGTCATGGGAATGTCACTTTATAGTGGTTGTAATACCAAACTGTTATTTGTTTGGCACTGTTGTTTTGACATATTATCGGGGTGGGGGTTGCCCCTAGGGGACACACTACAATGGACTCCTGTGCTGGGTGTTTGAATGTACAGCAGTATCTGTCATGGCACAAATTAATAGCTGACTATTGCTAGTATCTTAATTGTTCACACTGTTAGTATGTTTGAGCACTGTGGAATATGAGATGTGTGATCAAGCAGTGGATACTGCCAGGCATTTTGTTTTTGCTGTATCTCTGCATAGTGTACTTCCATGTATGTGATCCTGACATGTGTTCCCATTTGGTTGTCTTTCAGGAAACATGTATGCCAGACGCCATGCCCCTTTTATGGATGCTGAGAATAATATAATCCTGGAAGGCCTCTGTCAACACCATGAACTCCTACTGTTGAGGGGGAGGCAAAACAGAGAACAGTAGGCAGTACTGTTGGTTGACCTTGCCCTTGATGTTAACACCATACGTCACCAGAGCAGGACATATGAGCAATTTTGACACTGTGCCACAGATATAACTAATGCTGCATGCAGAAGAGCAGCAGATGTGGCCAGTGATCATAGTGTCACCAGTGGAGGGCCTGCAACTGAACAACCACTCTCAGCCACCGAGGAATTCCTGGCAAACCTAGGAATATACTACAGCTCCCAGGCATCCAGCACACCATATATCATGGATGTGGGTTCCACAGTTTCTACACCAGAGGAGCATCCAGGTAGGCTTAGTTTGATCATCATTGGAATATTGTAGCATTCAGTGTGTCAGGATGTACATACTTTTAGGTGAATGTCAGGTGTTTGTTCTTGGGGGGGAGGGGGTTGAACAGCGGTTTGAATCTCATGCTCAAATTTTGACCAACATAATTAACACAGTAGCTTCACAGGTCCATTGGGAACTGGAAAAGGCTGTGATCCTACTCCTGTTAAGCACAACACAGTTTTGCTATAGCTGTAGATTTACTGCAATGTATTTTCTTAAATGTCATCCCAGGCCTGATAGCTGGATTGATGTACTGTTGGCATGATTGCCAATTGCATAGATATTTTCTGCCTGTGCATACTTTAGAGTCAAACCTATGCCTTCTAGGTGTGACCACACTGATATATGTGACAGTATTGTCAAGACATTACAGATTACCATATGTGTCAACTGTGCACAGTCTTCACAAATGTCAACATTGTACCTCATTGTTGCTGATGAGATTGCTGTGTAAAGAGCTTTTATTTATAGGTTCATAGGCTGGTACTAGGCTATCAGCCCTAGGGCCTATACAAGCCTAGCCATAAAACTTTCCTGGCTATTTCTTTCCACAACATTTACTTCCCTGGACCCCTGTCTAGCAAGGTGACTGACGTTATCCCTGGGGTGAATTTCCTATCTCCCATCCAATTGTCAAGGTTCCTTTTGAAGAGGGCCAAAGAGGCACTCTGCTTGACATGTATGGGCAGTCTATTCCAGAGTCTGGGGAGTCTCTAGGTCAAGAACCTATCCCTCCAGCATGTTTTGTTCATTGTGATGACAAGGTTTAGATCCCTGGAGTATATGGCTCTGAAGGATTGGGATTTCTTTAAGTGTAGCTTGTTGAACAGCTCTGAGTTTGACATGGCCTTGTATGTTAAGCAGGGATCTCCTCTGAGTAGATGTTTGTGGGAAAAGTAATGTCCTCATGTCCTATTATATGAGGTTGGGGTTAAACAGGTCTGTAATACTGACATCAATATATAAAGCTTTATATATATGCAACATAGTACTGCAGAATATAATAATGCAGATATTAATGTACTGCTTTTCCCTTTCTTAACACAGGTGACTGAGGGGATGGTCTGTGTCCCCTACATAACCTGATGTCACTATCTCTTCAGACTCTGATTACGATGGTGGTCAAAGTGAGGCACAGGTGAGGGTTTCAGGGGCTGAATCTGTCCCAGAGGTTTTCATCCCTCTTCTGGCTTCATTACCACCACACACAGTCAGTATGCCTACACATACCCAGTCCCCAGAGGTCACAGATACTGGACAGTCAGAGTGTGGAAACATTGAACAAGAAAGTGTGGCAACTATAGCTCCAGTGAGTGTAGACACTGGCCATAGCCAGAGAGCTGGCAAGATTCCACAATGGGGGATTGACAGGGTACTCATAGGAAGCCTGCTGTCCTTCCACCACCTGTTGCAGGTGTCTAATCAGGTCTACTTTATTTGGTCAAATTTCATTTGGTCGAAAATGATTTCAGGCAGCACACTTCACTGAAAGCTCATTTCACTGAAAGCTCATTTGGTCGAATTTCATTTAGTCGAAAATGAAATATAGCCCCTGCCTCACTGTAGCGTGACCCTGGAGTGAGAATATTAAGTAAGGGGGTGTGGAGACCATCATAACTCCCCACATAATTGAAGAGTATACACTGTTATATGAAGGTGTATCCATTAAAAATACATTGATATATATATATATATATATATATATATATATATATATATATATATATATATATATATATATTCAGTAAAAACTATTTGCCATATGTGGGGCACTATGCCCCCACACCCCCCATTGTGGCGGTCTGTGCCCCCACACCCCCCTTACTTAATATTCTCACTCCAGGGTCACACTGCAGTGGGGCAGGGGCTATATTTCATTTTCAACCAAATTAAATTTGACCAAATGAGCTTTTAGTGAAGTGTGCTGCCTGAAATAATTTTCGACCAAATTAATTTCGAGTAAATGAATGGGATCTGTCTCATCACGGGTTACTCAGTGCATGTTTTGAGCCTTCATGGAGGCAAAGGCACTTTCCAAAAGAGGCTCCAGATAAATGCTCAAGGTTATGGATGCAGTACAGTCTGACATCCATGACTGTGTACACAGCATTGGTGATACCCTGGATCAGTTCACTGATGCAGTGGAAAGAAGGTGGTCTGAGACAGATTGCAGAATATCTGTCTTGGAATGAATATTGTCTCTGATGGAACATCTGGTTGGAGTTGAACATCGGATTCGTGGATGTAGGTCAGCAACTACATCTGCTGAGAGTCCACATGGCTGTGCACAATCATGGTCCCATAGTGGCAGTACTTTCAGCTCTCCAGAGGGGAGTGTGCTGTCCACAACAAGACGTGGCAGGCTATGGGCACATAGTCCTGGGTGTTCTTGTGGAGGACATGTTCCCAGCAGACAGCAGTCACTGTCAGGTACTAGTACCACTTCTTACCGTGGCCATAGAGGTGCTAGTGCAACTCCTGGCAGAGCCAGTTTCCATGTTTGGGAGTGGAGATGGTGAACTGTCAGCTCTACTATGCATGGTTCAAAGCTGTCCAATATACACACATGCAGGGCTAGCACTGAGCTTGACTGTGTTCACACACACACTCACACACTACTGTCAAATTCAGGTCACCTACAGACATGGACAGCCCATTTCTATGGTCCATCTTGCCTGCTTCCCTTCCTGACTCACACACATGCTTTCAGCCTATTGAGTCAGCCTAGGGCTTCTGCAACCCCACACAACACTCTGTGCTAGTGATGATACCTGTGCCACATCACTGTCATCCTCATCACTGATGCAGGGAAATGAAGCTATGTGTCTGATGCACAGGGTGACTATATACATTAATATGTAATTGTTTAATCCAGTGTTGCTTTGCCGTGCCACTTGTAGTGGTCACTGACATATACTGTATGCTGACATTTGTAATAAGTAAGTCACATAAGTTTGTGTACCTAATGTTCTATGATGTTGTAATTGCTGTATACTTACACAACGAAAGGTGTGTCATGAACCTGTTTATGGTTCAGTTACAGGAGTCTGTAGGGGACACCTATGGATACACAGTGGCAATAAACCCATAGATGTTGCAGCACAGGATGGAATGTCAGCACAGAAGAAAGATGTCTCCAGCAAGGTACAGCACTATAGGTGCATGGCTCCATAGGGTCATATGTGTATAACAGGGTAACAAGGACAATGGCATCATTCACTCTACTCAAGCATCCCTAATCTATGAAAAGGTCTGATATTCTTGATAAGTGTCACCAGGGTTTCTGGAGCTAATACATCTACAAGCTATTTGTGATGGAGATGACCCATCTGCAACTTTCCAGTGTCCATTACAGACATTTGTTCCACACCAATTATAATCGTTTTGTTCTGCATCCCATTATGTAACTTGCACATGATGTGAGTTACCGCAGATGTGTGCTTCACATGCATGGGGAGCCTATTACATACATGGTGTAGTGTCTGTGTTACATACCTGTGTCTCCAGCATGTACTATGTATACCACAGTAATGGTGTAGGTATGTAAAACAGGTAATACATGTGTTAGTCATGTCTTGGATAAGCTGGAAGTAGACAGTGGGATCTGATAACTCCCTCTACGGCAGCCATACACATCCCTTCCAAAGAATGTAGGAGCAGACTACACGTCTAGTCTTGATATGGACTGCATCAGATATGTTATTTACAATATGTATTGGTTTAGCATGGAACCTGTGTGGCTGCTACAGTTGTAAGATATGCTTGTGTAGTGACATAGCAAAGGTGCCTTTGCACTCAATGATAGGTGTGATGAGTGGCAAATACAGGATAACAATAACAGTCTGGCATTTACATGCCATTCCTTTCTCTATAGGTTGTACAAAATTGAATGGATCCCCACATCTTACCGACCAGTGAACGTCAAAGGTTACATTACTCTCTGTGTCCATAAATCCATGAGTAATAGCTCAATTGTGTGTAGTGTGTAGACACTACTATATTTTTTAGGGGTGGATGACTTTCAAAAGGATAGCATTGTGCAGTTCTTGGCATTTACTATTTGTTATTGCCTCTGACATCGACTGAATGTGTGTCTCAGGCCATCCTGGATAACTGTTGGTTTTGTGTGGGATTCAGTGACAGCTCCTAATATGCAATCACCTGCTAATATAGTCAGTCAGAGGTCACTGACAGTGGCTGTGACTGCAAAGAAGGGAATGACTGCAAGGGGTACTCCATTAATGATGTCTGAGGGAAGTCGACTGGAACTGGCATCATTGTAGCGTAGGTCTACCCAGTGCTAGTTCCCCAGATTATGACTATCAGACACTTGGCTATCCACCAGCTGACATACCACTCTGTAAACAACCTACACAATTTTCAGCAAGGCCTGCTGGCCTAATATTGTCAAACACTTTGTCAGGCCATGGTAGGAGGGGTGAGTCATAGTCCCATCATCCATTGCATAATGCAACACTCAGTGAGGTCCACTGGTTAGATCAGGTAGGCATGATCTGTCCTTGAGCAAAACAAACTGTGTTTGGTACAGTGTCAGTAGGTGTATGACATTGTTACTGATCATATCCATACTAACTCCTTTCACGGCTTTACATATCAAATGACTGAGAGATCTGGGGACAGTGCTTGGCACTGCATGCTAGTTGTCTTCTGTGCAACTAAGTACTGCAGCTACTTCCATCATGTTCCAAGAAAAGAGTCATCCAAGGTGTCTGTACAGAGCACAGACAAACAATGGAGGGAAGTGTAATATGTATACCCAGGGAAGGTAAGGTGGGAGGTTTTACACAGTTATTCTGCAGTTGGACACTACTCAAGCAATGTGTACTGAAAGGAAACTATTACCTTGTAAAGAATGCAGAAACAGGGGAGTCTGCTGAATTGCTGGTGCCTGGCTACTACTACTGCTAGTCTCACCACAACCACCCTCTCATGGGATACTATGCTCAGATACTTTTTTCTGTCATTATATGCAAAATGTTACTATGAAGCTCATGATGAAAAGCAGGACACAGCCTGTTTGTTCATCTACGTGGTTGTCCAACATCATGAAAGGCTGCAATACAAAGTAACAGGTCTTCAGCAAATCAAAGGACTTGGATGAAAAGCAGTTAGAATTCCAGGAAAAAAACAGTCCAAATCCACCATTTGATAAATAGTTTAATAGCGCAGGATATAAACAGCATAAATAGCAGAACAAAGCTTTTGAGTTTTTGGAGTTTTGGATTTGGACTGTTTTTTCCTGGACATCATGAAAGGCTCTGTTGGCTTCACATACCCTTCTCCAGGTCGATGCCTTGATTAGCAACCTCAGCAATCAGTTGGCTTTTGCATGTATTATGCCCTCTGTATCAGGGTTGGTGGTACGTCACTAGGGAACTGATCAGATGGCGATTAGGAGGATAACGGCAGCGTCACAATATAATGTGCAATGTCCAATGACATAGATAACCAGGCTTGCTGAAACAAGCAGCACAACAGCAGTGATCCATCTTAGGTGAGCATATCAAAGCACTTCATGCACCCTACCCTACAACAGATTAATTGTGGATATCTGCATGACATGGCTGTGAGGTGTACTGCAGAGGACAGGCCACCTTTGGCCAAAGTGTGTCCACCTGCCACATGTCCTAGGCATGTCATACTGTGCAGTCATGTACCCGGATCACATGTCTGTGTTCTCACATCAAGTCATATAACAACCAGTTTGCTGTCTGGTTGCTTGACAGGCATTGTATGCTTGCAAAGTTGAACAAGTTCTCTGTGCATGCATGGGCAGCCACTTCTTCGCTGCACGGGGTGCCTACAAATACTATGTTTCAGGCTAGCAACCCCAAGGGTGTGGCAGCATGACCCTACCTTTGCAGGACTTGCACAGTGTCACATTTGTAGATATGGTATTGGAACCATGCCTGATGACAGGATTATGGTCAATCCAAGGTCCACATGGTGGCAAAGCATTGTATGTCACACTGTCAGGTACTGTGTTACCTTTTGGGACCTACATAAAAGTGACATGTTACATTTTACCATCTGTCATGACACTGCCTAACGATGACGTGCTGTGATGTGCAAACAAGCATGCCTGTATTGCTAATGGCATTATCAATGACTGCTGATGAGATGTGGAAAGTGTCTCCACCACTCTACTCCTATGCCACACAAACATAACATGTGACAGATGTGACTGTATTTCAAATCTTGCTTCCATGGTGTCTCACACAGCAGTCAGTACATATGGCAATGAGCATTTTGCCAACATGCACAGCTTACCTCTTGCACAACCCACAGCCACATTACACACACCTACATGGGTGCAGCTCCTTATCAGACACATTCCCAAACAACAGACACCTCAGAAAATTCTACCTCTTGAGAGCACAGTACATATAATAATGCATGCACCACTGTCTCACTTGTCAAACACCTGAGAAAAAACACAAACTCAACCCTTTTATTCATAGGTGATTACATCATGAGACACATTGAAGTCCATGTCAGCAGGCTACATATAGGAAACATCACAGTTAGCTGTTTGTGGGTTAACACAATACGCCATACCACACAGTGCCACAACTCAAGGAATATCAGGTAACATAATGATGACATCATATTTCCTGCAGGTGTGCACAACTAGGGACATATGTCACCAGACTGTATGCAGACCACATGACTGAGCTTAGACACTCTGTGTCTCTTGCAAGTATGCACATAGCATTCAGCTGCATTTGATCCTCACCCAGGATGATGGCTTAATACACAAGAAAAATGCTGGATGTCATTAATTGCCTTAGCATGTGGTGTCATTGTAAAGGGATCCACTGCATGTCTTCTTGGGATAACTTGCTGAACAGATATCAATTCTTTGCCAGAGATGGTCTTCATCTCTCACCACTGGGATTTTGAGTACTGGCCAAGGCTACTGACATCCTCACAATGGATCTTATAGGCACTGTCTGGAAAGAAAACGTTCCAATGAGAACGCCATCTTCATACAACATCACAGTTATGCTGCTACATGCTGGAAATAGCAGCACTAAACCCCACTCTCTGGAAGGTGTCCCCACCTAGAAATATGCAGACATTTGTGCAAAGACGCCTGATTCAAGGCTGTGGACAGCATCATAGCCATACCAGACTACACGTCATTCCACACATTCCGACCTCAAACTGACAGTGTGCAAAGTAATGCAGGTGGTGTATAAATATTCATTAAGGATAGATACACATCCAGATTTAGTGAAACATTATAATTTCCTGGAGACACTGCAGGTGCTATTAACTGCTGGAAGGCACCTAATCAAGCCATTGCCAACTACAGGAGCAGATCCATGCAAACCTGCCTGGTGGACAACTGCCATAAGCAGGTTGTACAATAAGATGTGGACATTGCTGTGTGACAGTTGGGGTGAGGGTGCTCCCCTAAAATGGAGGCACAACCTCCTCAACTAAAACAAGCACATAGTGTTGTTGTGACATTGTGCAGAAACAGTATGTGACAAAATTAGCCTCCCCCACTAAACAGAACCACAATGCACAGTGTAGTTAATATGTAATTATAACTATAATATTATTCTTGGAGCTAGAAGTCATAACTTTGCTCTCTTCTCCACTAACATGAAATACTTGCTCAAACTGATTAACAGCACAGTCACTCAATCCTCATTAAACCCAGCTCAACTGCACTCCACTGACCCTCCTAACACCTACCTCATTACCCTTCTACTCAAATATGCTTGCTTTGCTTGCAGCACAGTTCCTTCCTTTACTCCCGTTTCTGATCTCTAGTTACTATCACATACTGTGGAAGCATCACAGCTTTCTAGAGTCCCTCACATTAGTTTATTCAGTAATTCAAACTGTAGTCCCAGCACTGTTCTTTTCTTCCTTACCAACTGCATACATGCACTCAGATGGTATAGAGTTGGAAGTACAGTCCTGCTTTGTACTAAGTCCCACTGTAAATACTAATACCCTTCCTTTTCACTGACTCATTCATTATCCCTAACTGTAGTAGCATCACAGTTCCTTACTAACTGCCCTTGGTCTATTTATAATTTGGTAGTAGTACAGTCCCTTCTCTCCTTACACATCTCTAGGTTTTCTCATTTTATAAACTCTGCTTATACTACTAGGACAATTTATTTTACTTCATGTTCTTCACTCAGTTTTCCCTCACATCATGGTGGCAGCACATTTCCTCCCTGCCCTCACTCCTTGTAACTTATTTCCATCTAACATAGATGCTTGACTCACCTTTCTGCATCTGTTCCATTATTGTCCACACCATTTTTCTCATCCTCATTACTTGCTCTTGTCTTGCACACCTGTACAACATTCTGCTCTCTAAATCCCCACTCACCCACAAAGCTTCATTCTTTACCATTAAGCTCTAAACACCTCTAACACTACTGCTAACTGGTCTTCAGACATATCACTCCTCACCTGCCACCCCCACACCAAAAGTACTTTCTTACTTGTAGTTGTAGCAGCATTCTGGCTTTTAACTGTGATTTGATTCAAACACTTTTCTCAACAGCAACCTTATCACTTTAATTTCTTTCTAAACATATTACAGCAACAAATAAATAAAAATAATCATACACATTATTCTTACAAATTAATCTTTAATGTCCCCTTTATCCATCTACTTTGTTCTAGTGAGAAATGCAATGTTTTGCATAACCTCTCCCATTACCCACGTTGTACAAAAGGAAGGCAGTCATAAAATGTGGTTAAGGAGGTCATACAATGTGGTCATAGAATGTGTTTTGCATAACCTCTCCCCTTAACCACATTGTATGACCTCCTTCCTTAAGTACATTTTAACCCTCATTTTTAATCTTTTAGCTGCTGCTACATACTACATAGACAAATGGCTGCTGCTAATACTTTAGTCTGGTCCCACTTTGTGTAATCTGAGCCCTAATCCTCAGTTTATTCTTCCCCCTCAACATCTGCTACTATTATAATGACAACAGCATATTAGTCTATTGCCTAAAAAGTTCCCAGTTTAACAGCTGCAGTGGGAAAAATAAATTCTATCCAAGTGAATCTTGGAATTTCCATCCTTGACTCTGATATCCTAGTTATATGAAAAGTTTAATTTAAGCAACACTACACTCCTTCCTCACCCTTCATCTAGTCATGCCTCGCTTTCAGGGATGACTGACCAGGTACCAGGAATGCAGGTGGAATTGTGCCACTACTGAAAAGCATTTGAGGTTAACCTTTTAGCATCTTGTAATGTTATGTTACACTAAACTTTGTCAAGAGTAAACAGGGTGAGTTTTAAACTTGTCAGGTTCAATTCATTGATGATGAACTCCCCAGTCAATTTTCCCATTTGAAGTCAGCACCACCACAACTTTTGTTAGCTCACCAGCCACCATTCAGTATTTGTGGGCTTTGCTCTTTTTGTCATGTTGTGCAACCATTGTGTTAGTCAGGGATTGTAGGGGGAGAAAACTATGTTACCTGCAAAAAGTAAATGAATAAACAAATTAATTAATAAATAAATAAAAATAAAAAACAACTTTTAGTGGTGCCATGAGACTGAAGTTTTTAATGTTATTTAGTCCAGCTGAAGCATCAGTCAATTAAAATTTGTCTAATTGTAGGTGATTAATCACACAGTTAAGACACAGAACATAAAAGGCTTGTTATCCTAATCTAGTTAGGAGACCGAAGAAATCTACATATTTTCATTTCTTAGATTATTCCCTCTTCATTCATTGACATTCTTCACTCTTCCTGTATTGACATTCTTCACTCTTCCTGTATTGACATTCTTCCCTCTTCCTTCATTGACATTCTTCACTCTTCCTGTATTGACATTCTTCACTCTTCCTTCATTGACATTCTTCACTCTTCCATCATTGACATTCATCACTCTTCCTTCATTGACATTCTTCACTCTTCCTTCATTGACATTCTTCACTCTTCCTGTATTGACATTCTTCCCTCTTCCTTCATTGACATTCTTCACTCTTCCTTCATTGACATTCTTCCCTCTTCCTTCATTGACATTCTTCACTCTTCCTGTACTGACATTCTTCACTCTTCCTTCACTGACATTCTTCACTCTTCCTATATTGACATTCTTCACTCTTCCTGTATTGACATTCTTCACTCTTCCTTCATTGACATTCTTCACTCTTCCTTCATTGACATTCTTCACTCTTCCTTCATTGACATTCTTCACTCTTCCTGTATTGACATTCTTCACTGCTTCTTCATTGACATGCTTCACTCTTCCTTCATTGACATTCTTCACTCTTCCTGTATTTGCATTCTTCATTCTTCCTTCATTGGCATTCTTTACTCTTCCTCCATTGACATTCTTCACACTCCCTTCATTGACATTCTTCACTCTTCCTTAATTGACATTCTTCACTCTTCCTCCATTGACATTCTTCACTCTTCCTGTATTGACATTCTTCACTGCTTCTTCATTGACATTCTTCACTCTTCCTTCATTGACATTCTTCACTCTTCCTGTATTGACATTCTTCACTATTCATGTATTGACATTCTTATCTCTCTCCTAATTAAACTACTTAACTGGACCTGAAAAACAACTTCATAAGATTTGTTGACCTTCGGGTAAGCTAAGTCAAGTTTACAAGGCTGAGTAAAGACAGGGTAACAGCTAGCTGTCAGTTAAGGGTACCTCATTGTCTAAGTGGGTGCAAATTATTGAGATGCACCATTTTAAAGTGTATGAAGAGAAACATGATGGAGCTCCCTAGTATGTCCCTGGGCTTGATCAGTATTCTACCATCACTAAGAATGATAAACAAGTAAAAGCAAAAGATGTCTAATTGCCTTAATAATAACTGGCTTAATGGCTTAATTATGTTCGTAAATTCTCATTCTAATGTTAGTTTTAATTTTACCAACATAAAAACTAGAAGATAAGCACATGGCCCCATAAACTACCCGTATAGTATCACGATTATAATGCTCCCTGCAATGCGCCTCTCATAGTTTTAGCTCAATAAATCAGGACAAATCCTAAAATATTGGTGGGGGGACAAAGGCCCACAAACAGGGGCAGATGTTAAATATTGCTGTTATTAACTCAGAAAGTTGCTAGAGTAACATGTTTTCCATTAGCATGCATTTTCTGCTGGATATGAACTCTAAAACTGAAATGCAAATTCTTATTTAGGGAGTTCAATTCTCAGTAATTTGCAAAAAAAAAAAAAAAAAAACAACTTTCATGAGGAAAAGAGCAAAAATATGAGGCAAAAATCTGAACATTCTGTGAAAATCTGGACAGTTGAGAGGTATGCATCCTGTAAGAGTAATATTTACTTGAATCACCAATCTGTATAAGACTACCCTCATGGATATAACAGAATTGGTTACAATTGTCAGACCTATCATCACTGCAGCAGGGAGCAAAATAGTGCCACTCACATTTTTTTGTGGATTTTACTTTAAAGGGTATATGTGATTTTTTTTTGCATGTCCTCAAAGATTCATGGCACTTGCTTTTTATGTTGGCAAAACTAAAAATAAATTTAGAATGATAATTTACCAGCATTTCTACTAAGAGAATGGATGACACCAACACTTTGGCTAAATTCAGTACTTATTCTGACAAAGTCTTTTCAAATTGAAGACAGAAGCACTTAATAAGGTTTTGTGGTCTTTTGAGCAGTGTTTTGTGTATGAATATATTTTTATTTTTTGTCCTGGAAAAAGCTAAAGAGGAGGAATGATGGGGTGGCTAGTCCAGTTTTTTTACTGTATAAAGAATTATAGTGGCAACTTTTACTGGAGTTTGATAAGACACCAGGAAAAAAGAGTATCTTCTTATTAATAGTGGTTTAGAGCATAAATATGATGTATTTCACTAACTGGTTGATCTATGAGTCATGTGATTTTAGTGCATTACTATTTTGGGATGTTTAGGTTGTTTTTATATTTATTCTGATGAAGTCTTTTCAAACTGAAGATGAAAGCACTTAATAAATTATTGTGGTCTTTTGAGCAAATTCACTGCTCTGTTGATTTTTATTCTGGCCAACTGCAGCGTATTGTCCAGAAAACCACTAAACCACAAAACATAGCTTAATAAACCAGAGTCCCTTTCCATTAACCAAACACCAACTTTCTAGGGGAGTTTAACCACCTATCTACAAACTGACACATCTATACCTCATCAAATAAAGATGCGCAGCACTTTCTTGACTTAATCATTGAAAATTTGATTCAACAGATAGTGCCCTCCCTCGTTATGGGCACCAAAATACTTGATCTTGCCTTCACAAATACAGCCCCTTAGCTCCTCACTGCTTCTACTTTTCATATCAGATCACTGCGTTGTGTGATTCAGCATATGATTCCAGTGCAGGTCAACAACCAACCAGACTGTTTTTAGACATTTCTACAAGGCCAATCTCCTTTCACTCAATAAGGACATGAGATAGTTCAACAGGCCTCCTCACCTCAATGACCCTATAGAACATACCGCTGAATATACTCCAAGACTATACTCCCATCTCAACTCTTGCATAGAGATTCATATTCCTATTCACCACAGATAAAAAGCTAGATTAAGAAATACATCCCACTTGTGTTTAATTATAAACGAACTGTACAATAAAAGAAAAGGTTCACAGCCTTAAAAAATAGAACAATATCAAAAGTGATAACAAAGAACTCAGGAGCAGCATCTAATCCTGCAGAGCTAATTATAAACTAAAAATTAATATATTAGCAAAGGATGACCATCATTTCATGATGTAAAGAACTCCAGAAATAGTACCCAGCATTGCATCAAGCTTATCATTAATGACATATCATACTCAAACCCTGAGGATATAGCTAACATTCTTGCAGGTAAATTCCACTCCAACTTCCCCACTGTTGCCTTCAAGATTCCTAGTACAAAGTAAAATATTATATCTCTGCCAACATGTGTTGATGTCCTCTTAATACATACTAAAAGTGTTCTTTAAGACAAAAAAATCTGTATGGATCCTAATGAGATCTTTCTTGGAAAATATGAAATTCCACCAATAAGGCCTCCTCCATAAACTATTCAGTTACAGCCTTCTCAATGGGTATATAGCAGAAGCATAGAGAACAATTCTACTAGTTCCCCTAGACAAAGTAGGCTCCACCATGCATTCTGGTATTGATTTAATACATGAACTTCATTAGCATCATTTGCAAGCTGATGGAATTTGTCATCATTGACATTATAAGGAGGGACATAGGGAACCTGCAATCCCTAGACCAAACTAGTTTGGTTATGTGAAATTATATTATTATAATTATATTATTATGCTAATAAGTGTAGTCGACCTATCTGAAATGGTCACAATAGTGACAGATGTGAGGAAACTCCCTGCACACAGCTTACCTAAATTTAATGTAGGCATTTGACACTATACCCCACTCTGGCATCATTGACAAACTGGTTAAACTCTATATAGATCACAATGTAAGCCAATGAATTGTCAACTGGCTCACCAATAGATGTCACACAAATGGTGTACCTCAGGACACTTTTTTTAGGACTACTTCTATTTGGCATCTCCTTTTTTATATCAAAATTGATAATCAAGGCCTATAGTTGACCAAGTTCACAGACAACTGCAAACTTGGAGCTATCATCAATTCTCCTGAGGGCAATCAGATCCTATAAGAGGGCTTAATTTTGCCAAAATCATGGTGTAAGGATCACAGGCTCAAGTTGAATGCCAAAAAATTGGAATAGTACAGTCTGGGAAAGACGACCTATTATACTGTTATTTGGGATATACTTTTTTGAGGTGTAGGCCAAAACCAGTGGGCTATGGCTGATTAAGTTTGCAGATGACTGCAAGCTGGGTGCTGTTATCAATTCCCCTACTGATGTGGACATCCCCCAGGAGGGTCTCACTCAGACAAATGACTGGTGCCAGAAATATGGCCTCAAGCTGAATACAAAAAAATGCATCATCATCCCCTTTGGGGAGAGTGACAGTCTCACAAATTATCACATTAATAACAATGTCTTAAGCACTCAATCAGTCAAGAGGGATTTGGGCACCCAGGTTGATAGCAACCTGACTTTTGACCACCATGTTGCTTCCATGGTACGTAAAGTTTTCTACATGGCCCACCTCATAAGTAAGGGTATCTCATCCAGGAACAAGCAGGTCATAACATTCCTGTATTCTCCCTTTATAAGGCCCATTATTGAGTACAATGCACATTTTGGCATGTACCTCGCAAAGCACATGCAACAGCTGGAGAGACCACAGAGGTTCCTCACCAGGATAATCCAGGGCCTCAAACATCTACCATACACAGATAGGCTAAAAGCCCTATCCCTCTACTCAGTTTCATACAGACTCCTCAGAGGTGACCTCTGTCTGGCATACAAGGCGATCGTGGGCCTCATCTTGATGGGACTGTTGCATATCTGCAAGTCAAGCTCTACTCAGGTAAACCACACACATGGCCTCAACCTGGTCTGTGACATCAACAGGACTTGTAGGTGGGACAGATTTGTGTCCCAGAGACTCCCTCATCTATGGAATAGGCTCCCTCTCCACATCAAGCAGAGTACCTCTTTACCTCTTTTTAAGCACAACCTGGATAACTGGATGGGAAACAGAAAATATACCCCTGGGATTCCACTAATGTCCCTGCTGGACAGGGGCATTGGGTGTTGATTTGTCTAAACATAGGCTAAACTCTTGGCTAGGTTCATAAAGGCCTCAGGGCCAATAGTCTAGTAACCTCCTATGATCAAATGATTATATGACCTACAATATAAATTACACCTCTCTTAAAATATGCACTATAATTAGAGACATAACTTTATGGGATAATGAACTCTTTCTACCTCACCCAAGAGGTCATCATTCCTCTTTACTCACCTCTCATCAGGCTCATATTAGAATACAGTGCATCCTTTTGTTTCACCTGTCCAAAGACCTAACCCAACTTGAACCCCCCCCCCCCCCCGTGGTTCCTCACAAAAAAATATATTCGGGTAAGAGTTCCTTAAGCAACAATGAGATTTTAAATGTCCTTTTTGTCTTTCTCCTACAGACACCTACAGCATAATCTGTTTGGCCTACAAAGTTGTAAATGACACACTCTTGCTTTATTTACTACATTATCTATAAAAGCAGTAGCAACTAAAATACAAGATCAAGGGACATAATTCTGTTGCAACATAAATAAGACATAGTGGCATGACAGATAATGTTCCCAAACTATTCCACACCTCTGTAACTAACTCTGTTTTCTGTAAAGCCCTTTATTAAATTTAAGTCAAATTTAGAAGGATTTATGAAAAATTGTCAATATAACCCAAGTCTAGTCTCCTCATCTCTTACAGACAGGGAGAGTAGATTGTTTGCTGTACCAGTGGGATTGCAATGGTCACACTCAAAGAGGATTATTGCCTAGAAGCAATATATGAACCTATGAACCTATCAGCTTAAGTTGTGTCCTTTCCTGGTCTCAACCAGTTCATAGACACCACCACCTAGTTGGTAAAAAAAAAAACTCTAGCTTTGGATTCTTTCCTTGGAATATTTATTAACAATTTTCCAGACAAATAGTCTAAGCTAATGCCTTTGCTAAAAATTATAGCCTGGTTATCTGTTACCCTGTGTAGTTCCCAAATCTAGTGTGCCCCAATCAACTCTAAGTTGAAGAGGGTAAGGTTGAGGACAGAAAAAAGCTCACCTATTTTGAAACTTTTGCAAACCACTGAATACAAATGTAAAAACAGTTTCCTTCAGTGAAAGCACCATACATGAAGTGCTTTGGCTGTGACGACAACTACAGCACTAGCATTCATCTCTGAATGCTGGTAATATACTTCCACATCATCATCTGCCAATCACATCCCAAAACCATGCCACCCCCAGGGCAGCCATGTTGTTTGCCCCACCCAAGTCATGCCTCTGAATTTACCATACTGACTCCATCACTCTCTCAGTTGCTACTATCTTATCCTATTATGCTATTTCTTTTAATACCACCACTTTCTTCTTCTTTTCCCGGTTAGGGATCACCACAGTGGATCACCTGTCCACTCATGATTGGCAGTAGAGTTTTTTACAGTGTTGAGTTGCCAGCCCAGTGCCAAACCCTCCACGGAAGGCACACACATGCACACACTTACTCCTAGGGCCAATTTAGAGTGTCCAATCCACCTAAAGCATGTCTTTGGGATGTGGGAGGAAACTGGAGCACCCAGAGGAAACCCACATGACCACATGGAGGACATGAAGAATCTGCACAGAAGGCACCCTAGCCGAGGATTGAACCAGAGAACCTCTTGCTTTGAGGTGACAACGCTAACCGCTGCACCACCGTGGCCACCCTTAAATACCCCCACCACCAATCTTAATAAATAGAAGATCCTTCCCAACAGGTAAAGATAATAACTTTCTTAATCTTCCTGCATGCATAGCCTAGACCTACCTGCGTAGTACTCATTATATAAATGTTGCACTTAGCCACTTTAACTCTTTTGTCTTGCCTACCAAAAATTCACTTTACCCAATAAACAACTAAGACTAAGGAACACTTACCTGTCCTTGGCTTACTATAGACTTAAAACACCTACTCACAGTGAAGGGCACAGCAGGCTCAATATTCAACATTAACATTTTCTCTGCCTGAGACATGCTGCTACAAATGTCACAAAATAGAAAACTACTCTCTTATCATTGTTTTCCTGGATGTACTGAAGTGAATTAAAAGTACATAAATTCCCTCTTGAAAATAAACTTACTCCCTCAAAAATAAACACAATAAAATACTTTCTGACTGATACAGCCAAATCACTAAAAAAAATATTACTTGACCCAACACTCCCCTTCCCAAGCACACCTACCCCTGTTGAAACGACACCCTTCAGCTCATTAGCCAGCCTACGCAAACTTTACTTTTGAACCATCTCAACATTAGATGTATATAATCTGTTGATAAAAATAAAAGGTAGAGCACCTAACAGCAACTCAGCAGTACATTTGACATTCCTATAAATGTAAGCCTTCTGTTGCTCTAAACACTTAGCAAATATATTTAACTTAACCTTGCAAATCAGTCATGTTCCCTTCAATGTAAAACTGTTGCTGCCATCTGTTCCTCAAAGTCAAAATTCCAATGTCCCTTGAACACTATTGACCCATTGCTAGTATATCCAAAGCAACTCCAGCACAACTTTAAACAGACCTATAATGACACTACTGCTATTGCTCAAACCAACAGCCATATCCTTTACATTTTGAAAAGAGTCTCCTCGAAGGCAAATACTTGATTGACTTAAAATATAGCTTTTGACCAAATAATTACTCCATGTTATTTTAAAACTAAGAACACTCCCTTCTCCAATGAAACTATTCAGTGGTTCAACTACTATCTCATTAATCAAACAATATGAGTACTAAATACTGTAACTTGTCCTGAAACCCCAAGTGCTGGCAGCCTTTAAGGATTAATACCTGGTCTAGATCTTTTTCCTCCCTACATCATGGACCTTCTCACCTCTCCCATCCTACAACCTTATTTGTGTTCTGACGACCTTCTTGCATTTAGGAAAGTCTCAAACACCATTGTGATACAAATTACTCTCCAGAAAAATCTTTATAAATGATTTCTATTTTTCCATATATGATCTTCAGCTTAATACCACCTAATCTAACTTCATACTATTTGGTGAAACCCCAGACTTGACTGCTGCCTCTCCACCACTCATAAATGATCCCTTGGGGTAATGGTATCTTTTCAATAAATACATGCATATAACTTGTCCATACATCTCAGCTGTACAGATTTTCACAGAATATCAAGAGTTTTGTTTACATTTTTGGTCCATTTTTTCATAAAACTGTGATTTTCTAGAAAAACATTGCCAAGCCATTAAAGATTGAAATCATAAAATAATGACAGACATTTGAGTTTTACACTTCATACCCTTCAGAAAATTCATGCTAACACAAAATATGTTATTTAATCAAGTTTTAAGTTTGTAAGAGAAATAATTAAAACTTGTCCCTATTTTTGGGACTCTTCCCACCATTATTTATGGCTTTGTCCAGATTTCGTGCCCTAAGAGGTTGAGAGGTATGACCTTGTCCCTGTCCTAAACATTCATTATCATGTATTGCTTACCATCTCTAATGATTTTTTTCTCATTTAAAATGTACTTACATACATACTTGATTCCTTACCCCATAAACTCATGTGACCATTACAAAAAACATACATGTTACTAAACAAGAATACAACTTTCCTTTAGTCACTTTTTAACAGTCTTATTTATGCAGCACATTTTAACTTGCAACAAGTTCACATACGTTAATGATAACAATTTCAAGAACACTTTCATTGTCATCTTTGTGCATTATACATTCTTCCTTTTAACTTCAGTATTAATCTTTATATAATGCCTTTATATTTTCAACAATCACCAATCCCCCTGCATAAAATATCTATTTGTTTTATGCATTTTCCTTCTCCCTTTAATTATCTCATCTGTTTTTTTTTTTATTTCTTTTACAATGTTCAATATAGTCTCTAGTGCTGGTCTATTCTTTGCCATTTTCTTATTATTGCTGTTTTATCTGCCAACAGAATTAAACTTAAAAGGACTTATTATATCTAACATTTCTTACCCTAAACACCAGCTCAAAAATGTTCTTAGTAACTACGATTCATTTTCTGAACATTTATAATAATGCATTGTATGAGCAGTCTTTAAAATCAATCAACTCCATGCAGATAACTCCATGAATATCCTAAATTTGCAAAAAAAGTCCCCAAAAATATTTTATGTCTTTACTCATCACTTCACACATTTCCATGCTTCTATACTACTGATGCACTCACTGTCACTGAAACAACTTTTCTTCTTGTGTACTGATATATCTATATTTTATATATATATATATATATATATATATATATATATATATATATATATATATATATATATATTTATGAGTCTACTTCGTAACAATGAAAGACCAGAAGAATGAAACGCAGAACACCGAGACGAAAACAACGAAACCCCAGAACACCGAAAAACACGTACGTTTACAAAACACACATAACACACAAAAGCACACACACAACTGTCCCACACTACTAAACAAAACACCCTACACTAATGATAGGCTGCACCCCCCACACCCCCTACTTTAATATTCTAACTCCGAGTTCGCATAAACAGACAGACAAGGCAAACACACACCCACACAGTACAGTCCCTCTCACACACACACACACACACACACACACACACACACACACACACACACACACACACACACACACACACACACACACACCACAGTCACAACACACACTTACACACAGCATTTTCCCTCACTAACACACACACACACACACACACACACACACACACACACACACACACACACACACACACACACACCACAGTCACATCACAAACTTACACACAGCATTTCCCCTTACAAATACACACACACACACACACACACACACACACACACACACACACACACACACACACACACACACACTTACCTACAGCAGAACATGAAAAGTGCTAATTCAAACTCCTGTAACATCGGGATTTTGAATTTTGTGCTTTTTGGTGTTCTGCGGTTTCGTTGTTTTCGTCTCGGCGTTCCAGATTTCGATCTTCTGGTCTTTCGTCCAACTCAAGTAGACCTATATATATATATATATATATATATATATATATATATATATATATATTTATATGAGAGAGAGATACAAATGCCCTTTCATTAGCCCTCAGACATTAACCTTCATTATGATCCTACTCACTTAGTTCCCAGCTCTGAGGGGCATATATACTTTGTCATCTTCCTTCCTATCTTTCATCTGCAGAATAAAGCTTTCTCCAAGCATACTCCTGCTGTATAAAGTTTATTACAACCTAACATCTAATCAACTAAACCATACATTCATTTAAAGTAGACCTCATCAAATAACTAAGACTGTAAAGTGTTACTGTAGTACTATGTGACATCTGCTCCTCCATCTCATCTTTCTCACTCTTCTGCTTCCACTCACATGTCTGCTGAGCATTCTCACAAACTGTCCATATATCCTCTTCTAAATGGTATGCCTATTTATTACATTCTATTCAGCTCATACCCATAGTCAGAATGCCACTGATACTACCACCAATCCAATATTGACAACATATCATCTTATCTTATCTTGATCTTACAATTCCTGCTCTTTCTCCAGTCGTTATTTGTACCTCATGCTCTACTTCCCAATATTTTCCTATAGTTTATGCTCCCTATCTCATCTATCATTTAATCTTACTTATTTTTTCTGACTCTATTTCTGCTTAATTTTTGAAGTCTATATATTTAATGTAAATAATTACAGATTCATGTAAACAGCAGTATGACAAGACGCTGCCTACTTTGTTGAAGTTATTAAAACCTCTACATAATACTTTGTGTATATCTACAATCACTTTTGATTATTGTGTATTATGCCTTCATATAGTCTATAAACACAACTAATGACTGTATGTCACTGGGTGGGTATAATACCCCAACTATTACATCTAGTGTATTTTTTTTTCTTTTCCAGAGGCGTGGTTCATGGCTGAAAAGTGTTCATGGGCTAGCTTGCTAACCCTGTAATCTGATTTAAAATAAGGCAATCAATAAATCAGTTAATCTGTCAATAAATAAAATATAATTTGTGTTAAATTCCTTTTTATGTGTTTGTGGCTCCTCACCAACCTTGTCTCACTGTTCATTCCCTTACCTGAGAATTTTACCTGAATAAGATTTATCCTTCAAATGGCCATGAGGTTGTTTAATGCCCTTGCTGGTATCCTGGAAATAAAGATGTTTATACTGGCCTACACCTGCCTTTGGATAGTACATCTTACTAGCTTTATCATGTAATGTGTGCTTCCTCAAACCCGGGTTCAAAGTTAACTCCAGGTGGTGTCTTGGTTGGTCTAATGTCCGGCTCTCAAAGCTATGTATTTGCATTCTACTCCTCCTTAGAGGGACTGTGGTGGTGCCTGGCCAGATCTGACCCACCATTCCCTCAGGATAGGTGTACCCACCCTCTCCTGTCAGCTATGTTAGACACCTAACCTACTAATCAAACTTGGGTCACTTGCACCATAGTTTTGATTTGAAACCTCTGCTTTACGTCATCTGGCAGAGTGAACTAACTTTAGCAGGTCTTGTCTTCCTGTAAAGCTTACATTAACATAATCAGGTAAACCAAGGTTTGCACATGGCCTAAATGTGAGCATTGTGTCTATATATATATATATATATAATATCTATATATATATATATATATATATATATATATATATATATATATATATATATATATATAGATAGCTATAGATAGATATATGTAACATTTTATAATAAACCCACAGAAAATACTTTTACAACTGTATTGCAATTTCAGTGGAAATGTTATTACATATCCATGCTTACAGACATACAATGAATGCAATCTGGCAAAGTACAGTTTGCCTTGCAGTTTGTTTAAAAGCCATTTTCAAAGTATGTCTTTAATGAATTATGAAGTTACTTTTATGCCTGTTTATAATATGTGTCACTACTGAGTTCTGCATGTGAAATGTTCTGATATTGAACATGTTAATGAACTTTGGGGTGGTTACAAACAATATGGCTGAGTGCATTATGTCTGTTTAGTTCTTTAATTATAAAAAAAAAGATATAATGCACAATTTTGCACTGGTACTACAGTAATGCTCAGTGTTGTTGAAGTTGGTGAACTTTAAGTTTTAAGAGTTATTGTTGTAGAAGTTCATATGCATCATTGAACTCAGAAGATCTGATATTCCAGTCAAATACCAGTGCTAGCATTTAACATTTATCTTGCTGTACAGTGAACACTAATATTAGAATCCAAAGTAAACAGTGATATAAACATACTTAGTTTTACATTACACAAAGTTTTGTGTGTGTGTGTGTGTGTGTGTGTGTGTGTGTGTGTGTGTGTGTGTGTGTGTGTGTGTGCGTGTGTGTGTGCATGTGTGTGTCTGCGTACATATGTAGGTGTGTGTATGCATACATATGTAAGTGTATGCATGCATGTCTCAGCGTGTGTCAGCATGTGCATGTATTCCAGACTTGCTTATGTAGTATGCACACTGAGCAAAAAATGATATCTGTATCTGTCAGTTTAATTTCGGGTAGGTAGACCAAATACAGAGCAAATTAATCGCACTTCTAATTAATGAATATAGTAGTAGGCAGTTGTGAGTATCTGCATAATTACATACAAAAATTCTTATTGAAGACATTTTTGTGGTCTGTTGAGTTTATGGGACTATCACAAGTAACACCCCTACAGCTGCCCTTTTCCCTTTCCAGTGCATTATTGGTTCAATGGACTCACTACTCTGTGGCCAGCCTTTTATTACATTGTTGGTCAACATTCTGACAAGTCCTTTGACTATTCAGTTCTTGTACCTAGGCTGTGAGATCAATCTGTGTGCACTTACTGGCATTTTATGCTTCAGCCCAGCAATGGAGGATCATTTCATTGATTAATTCCTGGAGTGGTGTTTAACTGTTTTTATAAAACCATCAGTTTTGAAGGTACTTACGTATTATCGTAACCAGATTTTCGCGGTTGCGAAACTCGCATGCTGTAATGAAATGGAATGCGGGAAACACCGTAAGGTGTAATTTCACTTCTTTACTACGAAAAAACAAGCTTGGGATATATTTTGGAAGAGAAATAAATGTGAGATTATTCTTGTTTTTGTGCATTACACACGCATGCATCATTTCTCATGGCTGCTGTGTTACTGACGAAAGGAATTATGTGACTGTAAGGAAGGAATGCTGCCAAAAAAAGCTCCCAAATCACATATGGAAATGCTTTAGGTAATGTCTTTAATTCTAACACTTTGCACACAGACTTGAAAGGAAAGTTTTGGTAACAGCAAGTTGCACTAAGGAATGGCTTTTAAAAGTGTTGGTGGATGATGTCGGCAGGTGATTCTAGGGTTTGTTTCTGATGGGAGAACTTCTCAGTAGTGGGTCTTTTTTGTGTTGTTGATGGTGGTATCCTCAGACAAACTCAGATTTTACTTCACTCATTTCTGGAAGATATTAGGGCTGAAAATATGTGGATTGTTCATTTCCTGGTTTTGTCTTCCTTTTTTTTTTATGCGGGGAATGTTGTCACAAATTGTAGTCAGGAGTGCTTCAAACCAGTGCTTTGCATGGGCAAAATAGGTTTCACATGACATGCTGCCAGGGAAGTGCATACATAAACAACCAAACTTAGTTTTTAATTTTTACCTGATAACCCTGCATTAAAATAACCATAAGTGTGAACGAAAACAGATTGTATGACTTGATTACAACATCAATGGTCAGATTTTAATGTAGGGAAGCAACCACTACTACCGCGAAAATCTGGTTGCGATAATACTTAAGTACCGTTTTTTTGAATGCTGGTTTATGGCTTCCTTGCCTGGATAATTAACTGAATTATCTTTTTATCGTGAAGTTGAGAAATGACTGAACTGGACCCTGTCTATGAGTTGGAAATGAGCTAGAAATGAACTGGAACTGACTTCTTTGATAGGATAATTTATTGCTGGAAGTTGTTTTCAGTGCAGTAACGTATTTTTATTTAGCTTACTAACTTTATTAATTGGACTGGAATACAGTTTGCCTAGCCATATTTGGTCTTTACAGCTTGAATACAGACTGTAGGCTGGAGTCTAAGAGTAGAGTAAGACTCCAGCAAGCCAACATGTCTGCCGAGCGATCCAGGAACAGCCGGCAGGGGCATGCAAGAGAGCTCCTAAAACGACTCTTGCATGGACAGGGTTAGTTTATGCAAATTACTTAATTTGCTGCTGAAAACTATGCAAATGAGGTAAATTTGCTATCCAGGAAACACTAATCTGTCCAAGTAAGAGTAGTGTTATTTGCAGAAATGTACTCGGTTGGCAACTGAGTACCTTTCTGCAAATAGCAAAATGGACTATGACAGCTCCAAGTAAAGGATGCATCCAGTTGAGAAAGCATGCCAATGGCCAAATATATGGCCATTGGCATTTTTATCCATTGCAAAATAATAAAAAAAATGTTTTTTTCCTTGATCTCCGATGTTTAAGCGTAGCTTAGCAAATGTCTTGGCTCTAAAACCCTAAAAACAAAAAATAAAAGCCACAAATAGGGATTTTATTCAAAATATTCATCTGCCATGCAGGTGAATGGCAGGCTGAAGATAACATGGTTACTGAATAATGGTTGCTAAGGGGGAAAGCTCAGTCTGAGAGATGTAACCAAGCATTAGTAGGCAATCCTATGCAAATGAGTATAAGGATAGTGAATCCCAAATTTCCTTGCCATGTGAACCATGTCCGTAGAGTGTAAGAGTAGGATTAGGGGAGTAACAGAGTAGAAGATAGGTGACATCCTGAGGGGGTATGTATCAAAAAGACTTTAAGCTTATTGGAGCAGAGTGGCATGTGGTTGCTGTGAGTTACTCAGGACTGGAAGAGGCATGTCTACAGTTGTCTAAACTGAAACCCAGAAACCAAAGGTGTACACCGTGGCTATCACTGAAGTTTCTTGCAAAGCTGCTTACACTGTGTGCGCATGTGTGCATGCCAGTAAACCCGTCTAAGCCTGTGTGCACCTGTGTAAGCCTGTGTAAGGCTGTCTAAGCCTGTATGCATGAATGTGCACCCGCCTAAGCCCATGTAAGCCTGTGTAAGGCTGTGTGTGTGTGCGCGCGTGTGCATGTGTTTGCGCTTGTTTGAGCGGTGCTGTCCCCTGTGGAAACAGAAATGGGAAAAGGAAGGAAAGGAAGTAGTAGGAAGTTAACCAAGGAGAACTAGCACAGCTGCCAGGTGAAATCAATCAGAATCAGCCAATTACACAGGCAGTACACTAGCCTAGCCCAGCCCAGCACTTAAAACTCTGCAAACAACATTCCCCCATGTTTTTCTCAGAAACACTGCAACACTGCAGTCTACAAAGAGAAGTGAAAACTTAAAAAGCTTAACTGAGACAAAAGAATGTTAGTGGCTGCCATTGCTATTATAAGGCGACATGTGCAAGATGCTGAGGGTGGTGCCATTGCAAATGCTGCTGAGCAACCCACAGGAGATGGAGAAGAGTGTACAGACCCAGGGTAACCTACCAGGGGCTACATGAGCTGGAGATAGTGGAGTGCTATAGAGTGGACAAAGAGCTCCTGCAGCAAATTGTTGAGCTGTGCAGGCCATGCCTCACACACAGAACCAACAGAGGAGAACCCATCCCAGTGGAAACCAAGGTATGTGTTGGCCTAAGAATACTAGCAACAGGTACCTTCCAGAGAACAACTGGTGATATGATGGGAATTTCACAGGCATCAGCATCCAGGGTACTGCACCAGTTCCTGAATGCCATGTCAGCACATGTCGGGGATCATGTATATTTCCCCGATTCTCATGAGGTATTGGCCAGCAACATGCATCTCTTCCATCAAATAGCGGAATACCCTGAGATAGTGGGTGCAATTGACTGCACGCACATACACATCAAAGCACCAGCCGGTGAGTGGGGTAGGGCCTACATCAACCTCAAGGGCTTCCACTCCATCAACTGCCAGGTCATGTGTGATGCCCGGGGCATAATACTGAATGTGTGTGCTGGCTGCTCTGGAAGCTACCATGATTCCCATATCTGGCATCTGTCGCAGCTGTACCAGACATTTGCCAATGGGGACATCCCTGACGGTCACTTAGTGGGGGTATGCTGGATACGCACTGGAGCCATGGCTGATAACACCCATCAGAAATGCACACACTCCTGAACAAGAACACCATAATGAGGCACATGCACAAACACGAAATGTAATAGAGCATGTGTTTGGGATGCTCAAGTCATGGTTCTGTTGCCTGGACACATCTGGTGGAGCCTTGCAGTACTCCCCAACTACATGTACCCAAATTGTCATGGTATGTGCCATGCTACACAATATGATCCTGTGAAAACAGCTGCAGCAGGAACAGCATGGGGCAGGGCCAAACAGCCCCCACCATTGCCATGACCTGCACAGGCACAGCGTGACTCAGAGGAGGAACAACCTGAGCCTGCCCCAGTAGGCAGAAGGAGGCATGCCCAGTGTGCCTTGGCCTTGGCAAAGAGGCAACTCATAGCACATACACTGGCTCAGTAGGAACTCTGGAAATGATACCTCCCTCTGACTCACACATAAAATAATAGGGATGCCTAACATGACACTAACTATTTCCAAACATGTATAGGGAGTATAGTATGTGCATCCAACATAGGCAGCCCTGCAGCAACACCTGAGGCATGATTGCCATGTTTTAAGCAATATAAAGCAGTGCTAAGCAGCTTTTACCAATATCTAGTATATGTAAACAAAATTGCTAGTGCCAACTAGCGCAACATCGGGCAACGTTGGGCAAGGTTGGCCAAAGTTGAGCAAAGTCAGTTAAACATGCTCATATCTGCTTTACTGTTCCTTAAGCAGTCTGGTCTGCCCAGCATGGCAATAAAAAGCAATGACAGGGCTCAAACTCAGGATACTGTGCACTGTAGTCATAGTACTGAACCACTAAGCCATGATAGCATTTCAGTGGCACAGACACAGCAGGACAATTGTTCACTAATGCAAACACAAAGAAATGCAGTATCATGCCCCTAAAGAGGCAAATGGGTAACCACCCCCACACGCCTATGCAGACCGAGAACATCAGGCTAGGCGGTGTGATGTGGGTTGTGTAGGTTATGAAGTCGCAGTGTAATATACGTGACATTGGACGCCAACATCTATAGTACAGTAGTATGCCTCAAGCCACTATGATAGGCAACAGTACAGACTGAAATGGTGTCCTGTACATAGCAGTGCATGCATAGCAAATGTGTATAAGTGTCAGGTGAAACCCACATCCTATGTACACCCACAGTAACAATCAGGTGTGCCCCTGGGTAGAAATGTACAAAGAATAGCTGTTCGCCCTGTATGTAGAAATGTTGGTAAGTGTATGCAAAGTGTCGCATGCAAGCCCTGCAGGCACAGCATGTTCCCTGTTGATCTATGACACAAAGATGAGCCCTGCTGTAAAAATACAACTTGATTTTCCATACACATATAGGATAAATGTCTATACTGGGTGTGCTCACACACTTCAACAAATGTAGTGGATTCCATTCAGCATCACACTGAAAGGTCATACTGGGCATGCTCACACACTTAAAGAAACAAACCAAATATCAGGCAGCAACATACTGAAAGGTCATACTGGGCATGCTCACACACTTAGGCTAAATACGGATGTGGTAATTAGGGATCTATGGACAAATGTGGATAGTCATCTCTACTTCCAGAAACACATTCACAAAGTGGTTGGAAAATCATGCTATGTGTTCACACAAACTGCCAAGGTCTGTGCATGTAGGTCAAAGGAGGTTCCCACTACTCAGCAGTCATCAGACCTGTCAGAGAGTACCACAACACACTTGTGATGAATCCGACTAGGCACGTTCAGCAGCTAGAAAGACCAATGAAGTACCTTAACAAGAGGATTACTGGCCTCAAATAGTCGCCCCATGCAACAAGACTGAATGTAACCCAGTCTGTACTCTGTGGCATACTGTCTACTCAGGAGATCTCTGCCCAACAGACAGGTTCATGTCATGGTTACAGTCAGATCTGTTCCGAGTTACAGCTCAATGGCAGTAAATGTACAGAGCCAACTGATATTGCCAATATCCTGGCAGATAGGATCACTGTTAACTGTACCCCCCTCTCACCCATGAAAGAGCACATCTCTATAATGGAAGACTGCAAAGTTGCTGTCATCATGGCTGCACAGGCAATAAACACTCTCCAAAGCCAGTATCACAGCAGCCATGGGACCAGATAACTTCCCAGGCTGTGTAGTATCTACTTCCCTGAAGTAAACATTAACATGGCAGGTCTGTGGCAGCTGAATTTACCAGAGGACTGCAAACCAGGAGTCATAATGGTAAACACAAAAGATGTAGACATCCTACAAAAGGGCCTCACTGGGACAGATGGCTGTTGTCAAAGCCATGGGCTTTAGCTCAATGCCAAAAGGTGCATTGTCATCCCCTATGTTCAAAACACTGCAGCCAAGAACTACAACAGAGGTGGTAGTATACTTCATGTGACATGGGACTTGGGTCACAGGTGGACAGTGGATACAACTGTGATAATCACATTCCCACAGTAGTCAGGAAACCGTCCCATGTGGCACACCTCATCACAAAATGCGTCTCATGCAGAATGGAAGAGGACAATGTTCCCCTCCACTCATCACTCACTAGAACTATAATAGAGTACAACGCCACCGTTGCTATGTACCTCACAAGACAACTACAACAACTGGAAAGCCAGCAGCAATACCACACAAAGAAAATTAGTGGCCTGAAATACACGCCATACACAGACCATCTCAAAATGCTCCATACGTACTCCCTTGCATATCGCCCACTCAGAAGTGTTCACTGCCTAACATACAAAGCTATGTCAAACACAGAGCTGTTGGATATGGTCCATGTAAAACACTCACAATCCCTCTGACCTTTGGACCCAAAACCATGAGTGAAATACAAAAGGAAGGGGTGTAGCCATTTACCCTATGGATACCCACACCTTCAGGTTAGTGGCACAGCATGAGGCCTTGGAGACCATGCAAGTGCAAGTAACATTGGCCAAAGCTGCCCATCAGATTGTAGCCTGCTACAGATCATGTACCTTGTCTCAGGAACCTCACTCAGTCTTCCGGAGAACAGTGGAAAGTATAAAGGTCCTATCCAACACCATTATATGAGGAGATTACAACTACCCAAACAGTGAGTGTTGGAATTACTCATGTACAATGTCCTTTGCCCAATGTTTCCTAGAGTTTAAAAACCCTAACACCCTGGAACAACTGGTCACCATGCCCACTAGAGGTGACAACATACTGGACATGATCATCACCAATGTGGGGTACCAGTGTTCCACTACAGAGATAAACCCCTTGCTGGTAATATCAGATCATGAAGTAATCACACTGGCCATCCACATCCGGCCCCCCCACCCAGTCAATGAAACCACTGTGAAGACATTTGCAAAAGCAAACTGCACACTTCCCAATTCCAAAGTGGAGCGTTCCAAAGCTCTCTTGCTATAGGATAATGGTATACAATCTGCAGAATCATTTACAAGTGCATCCTATGAGCATCTACAGGGATGCATGGATTGAGACATCACAAATAAAACCAATATACACACCTCCAAAAATAGGACAACAATCAGGTGGTTGTTGCCCATAAATAAGCTAGACAACAGAAGGAGGAAACGAACACATGATAGAGCCAACTTCACTAAAGGAAACGCATCACTGATCATTATCAGGAAGAAACAATGATCACTCATAAAATAATCCAAGGACAGTTTCTAAAGACAAATAGCCAAGGAATGTAAGAATAACAACCACAAAGCCTTTGGTAGCTATACCAGACATGTAGGTGTCAACCTCCAAATATGCTGTCAGCTACTGAAAAAACGAAAGAAATACACCAAAGCAACTTTCATTGCCCACATCCAGGGGGACACGTTCAGTGTAAACACCCCCCCATCACCCCCAAAAGGGATTGTGTCCAGCACAGAAGGATGCAGAGCCCCAGACGTCATGGATATGCAGATAAAGACAGCCCTCACCAAAGCTGAGAACACAGCATCAATGTGTCTGGATGGTGTCCTAGGCTGCATCATACACTAGGCCCATGAGGAACTGGACCCTCACTCACATTCACTGTCCAGACATAAGCGTACCACAGGCTATGTGCCCAAAGAATGACATGCACAAACAGTCATCCAGCTCCAGAAAGGGGGTGCCACAACAGAACATGGACACCATTGCCCAATATGTCTACTCAGCCTGGTCTACAGAGCTATTGAGCAAATTGTCATGGAACCCATAAACAGAGGCATTGGAGACCTCCAGACACTGTACTCTCCACAACTTCACCTTGTTAAAGTCAGATACTGGCTCCAAAACCTAGTTGACTTATTTCAAACAGTTACCAAGGACATAGATGGAGGTGAAAGTAGTCCACACATCCCACCTGGACCTCACAAAGGACTTTCCACACCGTTCCCCACTCTGTCATCATGGACAAGCATAACAGCTGGAACATTAACAGCTATGTCACAGGATGGGTGGCCAGGTGGCTCACAGATCAAACACACATGTTCAGAGTTGCTGGTGCCATGTCCAACTCTAAGCCAGTCACAAATGGCATCCTACAGGTCTTGGTCCTGGGACCCCACCTGTTCAATAGATACTGCTCAGAGGTACAGGCAAGCATGGGAGGTGTATGGCTGAACAGGTCTGCAGATGAATGGTAACTGTGGTCCATAACCAACTGAATGGCTAACACAGACATCCTCCAGAAGTGTCTTACAGAGACAGTTACCAGGTGTCAAAACAATGCTCTCAAGCTGAATGCCAAAGAATGCATAGTCATCCCCTTTGGGTACAACAAAGTGCACACAAATTATCACATAGGTGGTAATCCAGTATGTATGGAGAAAGTCATTATGGCCCTGGGGACACAGGTAGATAGTATAAACCCCTTTGATGATGACATGGCCAAAGTGTGTAGATATTCCTTCAATGTAGCCCACCTAATGTCACGTAATGTAACCCACTTTGTATAGTCTGATGATGTCACCAGCCTACAAATAAATCTGTGGAAAGTATAACTCACAGTAATGTGTATAGTGCGGCGTGTAAATGCATATCTCTATAGTATCATAAAGTAGTTAGGTAGTGGTTTGAATCCTGCACTTGACAAGTGTTTGTGTGTGATCTCCTTGGGAAGAAGCAAACATTTTGGAGAGTAGTAAAACACCTTAAAAGTGGTAAACTAATCTCTGTCAAGTCTGATTATGTCACCATCCTACAAATATACCTGTGGAAAAGGGAACCCCCAGTAATGTGTACAGTGCATTGTGTTAATGCATATTCTTCTAGTATCATGAAGTAGTTAGGTAGGGGTTTAAATCCTACACTTAACAGTTGTGTGTGTTTGTGTGCGGTCTCCTTGGGAAAAAGCAACCTTTTAGGAGGGTTGTAAAACACCTTAAAAGTGGTAAACCAATCTTTGTCAAGTCTGATTATGTCACCATCCTACAAATATACCTGTGGAAAAGAGAACCCCCAGTAATGTGTGTAGCATGTCGTGCTAATGCATACTTTTCTAGTATCATGAAGTAGCATGTGATGGCCTCTGTACCAATTGGTGGCCACCATTTGGCAATTGCATGCAACCTGCTGTGTGGTACTTGCAGTACTCACTGTCATAGCAACCCAGTGCTATAAATTGCTAGATCAGGTAGGCATAGCCCTTTCAGAATTCCAGAGTGGGGACCATGCTTGTTTGCTGTGGACACTGTTGTGTAAGTCAGAAGGTTGGTATACTTCTTCTAACAGTTGTTAAGGGTGTAGCCAGTTATTTGTATGTTGTACTCAGACCTGAATGTTGCCTCTTCCAGTACACAGTTGACAGTGTAGAATTGTACTCACCCCTAGAAATGCTAACACATGATACATGGGAGTATGGAGTTTCTTTACAACATCCACAAGTAGCTGCCATACATATGTAGTTATTGCGATGTTTTCATTTGGCACATGAACTGTTTGGGAACAGCTATACTGTGGATATTAAGTACTCACTTCTGCACTGTTTGTGCTTTTTATTTTGTTGACATTATCACAGGATGATCATGAAACTGGGCAATTCCAGTACTGAGTATGCTTACCTACATCCTTGCTGTAACTTGAACACACTGGTATTTTGTACATTTGGGTGGGGATTGTCCTGCTATGATACTGTGTGGGGGTTGTGAAGTGCTGTTGTAACAGTATTTACTGCTAGAATGTCTGGTTCTGTTATCACAGTCATGTAATGCAATTCCACAACAACTGCTGGTAAAGTTCCACAGAACAGGTTTTGTGTTATGGCATTCCTATCTTTCCTTTACATTCACACATTCTTATGCATGATATATATATATATATATATATATATATATATATATATATATATATATATATATATATATATATATTTCAGCAACATCTTGCTGTATGACTACTGTGGCCTCGTGGTACTTCATGCAGTTTAGTGTGTCCAAGGTCTGGGGTTCGAGACTAACAGTGGTGTTTTATTTTGCTGTTGAGCAGAACAAGGCCCCTCATATGCAGGGTGACTAAGGCACTTTTAAGCAGTTGTAAGCGGGTTTGCGCAATGCTTATCAATACTTAGCTAAGCGCACACATGCGCACACTCGCTGAAACCCACTTACTGCTGCTTAAAAGTGCTTACTCCCGCTAACCCTTGCGCTCATTTATTTGAAAGAAAAGAAAATGGGGAGATAGGAAAGTGGTGAAAAAGGGGCACAAAGAGGGAAAGACAGTAGGGAAAACAGCTCGGGATGTGCAGGATGGGTGTAGAGAAGGTCCATAACTGCCCATTTCTTTAACAGCAACAGCTGTGTATATGCTAGTAATTTGGAGGGAATTTTGAAACCTTCCACCCCTGAGAGAGGGGTGAGGACAACAAAGTATGTTGTACTGCCAATTGAATTTCAGTTTCTGTGTCCAGCGGACATCTGTGCAAAATGGGCAGCTATGTATGGGGCGTAATTTTTTTGTGGGAGCAGATTGCCCATTTTTTTTCAGGTGAGAGTGGAATGTGGGATAGGGGAAGTAGATATGTTTTTGGAAGTAGGTTGGGGAGGTATACAGACAAGACAAACAAGACACATACAGGGGTGGAATATGACACATAGGGTGGGTAAACACAATTGACGGGGAAGGATGTTTGGAAATCGCAAGCCCATGAGCCCAGAGATGGTAACAGTGGAACTGAGATCCCCACCCATGGGCAGTCACCACTGCACCTTCACAGCCTGGAGGGTGGCTGTGCTGGGGGCTGCGTAGGAGGGGCAGGCTCACCCGTGAGTCACACCATGCTTGCCTTGAGCTGGCATAGGGGATCAGCAACTGAATGCTGGATCTCCCTACGCATCTCAGCCCGGATCGTTCGGAGGCTGACAGGTAGCCCTCCTCCGGCCACGCTTGCACGGGGGGGGGGCGAGCTCCATCCCCTGCAGCGCTTCCACCTGAAGGTGGCACAGGGCCAATAGAGGAGGAGGTCCTGGGCTGGGCACTGAACCTGTTGGTGCCAGGTGCCATCGTCAGCTGAGGTGGGACAGGTGGGTCCGCTGGGACCGGCCTTCCCATATGTTCTGTGTTTAGGTGAATTTAATGACAATATAGCCAACAGCATTCCAAATTAGTTGTAACAGCATGCCGTAATATTCCCATTAACCCAACAAACCAGAGTTCCAACAGTTGCACAGCAAGCATAAGACATGCATATATTGAATGGCAGTGGACATTCCAACAGCATGCAGGAATGAATGGTGGCAACAGGCCACCAAGATTGTGGTGTTTGAACAGGGCACATGCATCAAAGTTATGCAGATATTTATAAACCAATAAGACATATGTCCCAACAAATGTTTTGAGATTACACATACCCATTGAGGTGTGGAATTGCATTGTTTATGCACATACAGTAGGGTGTAAAAAGATGCCTCCATTAACAACTTATATGAACTTATAGTTTACACTACACTCCTATTAACTACAGGTATATATCCCCTACATGTATTATTACAGTAGGCAATGTCCATTATGTTGTGGGATGTGTTTTGCTAGTTCCTTATGTACCTGACCTGGATCTGTTATACAAACTGTCCAGGATGCATATGTTACTGCTACGTATTTATATATTTTTATTTATATTCATATGTCTACATATCTGGATGTGTTCAGGTGACATTATCAGTTATATTTCTAGCAGCACAGTGACATTTCTGGTCCACACAACTACAAACTACTCATGTGCCAGATATACCTATACATGCCAGGCATGAAACTACAGTTGAAGACTGTAATATATGCTTAAGAGATACTGGCACTCCCTTTGTACTCTTTCTATGGGCCTACCCAAGTGTGGGTTGACAGCGCTTAATACAACACTACTATTTCTATACTGCAAGAGTACATCAACATTTCAAAGAACGTGACAAGGACACACTACAGGTGTTATACCTTTATTAATTACATTACACACTTTTCTAGTGGCTCTCTCATTTATTTGTTATTACAGTGCATGCAGACATCTTATTTAGGATATATTATACCTTCATTTATGGTTTACAACACTCTTTTTCTGGCTCTCTCACTTATTCTATATAACAATACATGCAGAGAAATAATTCAGGACTTATTATACCTTTATTAATGGGTTATAACACTCTTTTTCAGGCTCTCTCACTTATTTTACATAACAGTTCATGCAGAGAGGTTATTCAAGCCTTATTATACCTTCATTATTAGGCTGAGACACTTTTAGCCAGGCTCTCTCACTTATTTTATATAACAGTACATGCAGAAAAATTACTAACCTGCCTGGTGGTGCAGCCTTAGCAGCCTATCTGCATAGGCTTGCTGACTCGCAGCACGGACACCTGCAGCTGTGAAGTAAATGAAGTGATATTGAGACATATACCTATCCATAGGTATCCTATCAACTAAACTAGCAATTTTTACATACTTCAGTCCATGGCTACCTACTCAGTAGTGAGGCATTTTGCATCCCACGGGCCTCCTGTATCCATTGGTTCAGTAGGTCCTGCTTGTGTCTCTTCAGGTCTGCATGGGGATGTCTAACATGTTCACCAGTCCGAGGGATGCCTGTGGCACCGGTGAGTTCATGTGGGAGATGGTTCCAGGCCTCCACTTTGTATTCTGTGCCCTGGAACTGGTCCTGCAGGAGTCTAGCATCATGATGATGGACAAGGAGCCAAACCATCAGTTTTGACTCCTCAATGCCCCACCGTTGTGCTCGGAAGTGAGAGCCCTCTCCGACACCAGCCATTGCTGCCTGCAGATGGGAGCTGCAACCAGTTATGGCAAGTATTCTTGCCTATGAAGCTTAAATATGCCTCATTTCCCACACATATTTGTGATTGGCTGGATTTGAAGTTCTCAACTGAGTGCCCACCTGCTTAGCACTGGGTAAACTTTGATTCATATGTATATGTGTGTTGACAGTCCATGAACATCAAATGCTGTCATGGCTTAGTGGATTAGTACTGTGATTATGGTGCACACTATCCCAGGTTCGAGACCTGTCATTGCTTTGTTATTTTACTACTGGCCTGACCGGTAGGGGGTGTGGTTGGGTTTAGCCGACTTTGCTCAACTTTGCCCAACGTTGCTCTACGTTTACCGACATTGCCCAATGTTGCCCGATGTTACGCTAGTTAAAGCTGTGTGCAGCTTCATGCAAACATGCTTGGTTTGCGCTAGTTGGTGCGATGCGCAGCTCCGCGCAAAGCTACTGTGCTAGTTAAACCAATGCTTAGCTATGGGCAATTTTTCTTAAATGTGCTTACTATTGGTGAATGTTGCTTAGCAGTGCTTTGCATTGCTTAAGATAGGTTACTTATGCATTCATTAGTATACATGACCGTTTCAATTTCTTACATATATTTAAAATATCGTTCACTACTACATAGGCCATTTTGATGCATTTTAATATAATTTAAAAGGTAAATGTCAGGAATTATTTTTTTGCATGGATTTCCTACAGAAAAAGGAGAGGGGAGTGGTGGGACTCGAACCGGGAATGCCTCATTTTTGTGTAAAGGCTCTACCACTACACTATTGCTATTTGGCTTAATTTGCATATAAGTGTTTTATTATCCTCTTCAATGTCTAAACTGCTAACTGTAGCTAAGCAATGGGCACACCCGCGCACACACTCGCAAATACGGGAAGCTATATGGTGAATAATAAAAAAATAAATTTGTTTTACATTTTATTTCATTTGTACAGGGCATTTTAATGTGAGGGAGTGTAGTGTTGGGGTATACACATTTGAGCAGACTCGCTCATATCTGCTGACATTTGCAGAGTTAGGCACTTGCAGGGGTGTGGATATTTGGACTACTCGGCAGTCTGACACGCCCCCTGCACTCCAAAACGCTCCGTATTAGCCTGGGAGTTGAGTCAGCATGCCCTCATGCATATGCATGAAGCGCTGACGTCTAACTCTTAGAAGGCAGTCTCCGAGTAGGACTTCGCTCGTCCTACACGGAGGATTACTGAATCCCCCCCTATGATTTTGTAATTCACTTCAACAGTTACTATGTATAGTTTTAGTCTCAGAATGCTGGGTTTGATTATTTCAATTTTACAATTATTTCTAATTCTTGGTTGATTATTAACACATGCATTCAATGTTTGTAAAAGTGCTTAGATAATAAGCACTCTAATAAATGCACACTTGAACTTATCACTTGACCCATCCTTTTCCTTCTGTCACATGCAACTTAGATCCAGTCTCATGTTTAACACTTTTTGTGTCTTCATTCTGTAAATTACAAGGTTATTCAATCATATCTATTTATGATTTTAGCAAACACTTGACAGAACATTGCAAAAACTGGACTGAAACAATAACAGAAGGTGGTCATGGCTGTAGGTATTTTTTTATGCATTAGGATTTTTTTGAGTTTTTGTGACTGAAACAAGTTTTTCCTAACTGAAAAATGAAATGATTGGAAACTAAACAAATTTATATTGAATGTTTGTTTATGTGAGGTCTCAGAAAGTACAATTTTTTTTCTAAGATCAAGCCTTTCATTTTATACACACACACACACACACACACACACACACACACACACACACACACACACACACACACACACACACAAACACATCTATCTATCTATCTATCTATCTATCTATCTATCTATCTATCTATCTATCTATCTATCTATCTATCATCTATCTATCTATCTATCTATCTATCTATCTATCTATCTATCTATCTATCTATTCTTAATCAAGTTTACCCCAGTAAGCCAAATGCTCCTTTACAGTGGAGCCCCAGGAATATAGATAGTATTACATAACAGACTTAAGAATGCATATTTAAGCTAGCCAAAGTACTAACGCACATAATTTTGTGAGGTAAGAGGAAACTGCTGTACTAGAAGAAAACTCACAAAGATATAGCAAAGCATACAGACATTACCCAGCCAATGCTCAAAATGTATAACTACAGTTAAGATCCATTAACAAGCACTATCCATTAACACGTACAGTTCATGCACATGCAGACAGGTGCATGACTGCAACATAATACCAGAAAGGCATGCAGCATATAGGAAAAAAGAAGCAACATAAGCATATAGTGGTGACCATTTGAAATATTAGGACCCACTAGAGCTAGTCCGGAAATACAGGGACTGAATGTCTCAGATGCAGTGTCTCAGAATATTCCCTCTTCTCCAAGATACAGTGACTTCTGATTTGGTATATATAAGTTTGGGGTTGCAGAGAGGGCCCCCCTAGCAAAAAAGGCTTTCAAGGAGAAGAGCAACTTTCAAGATTCACTCATATCAGAGTTTACTGTCTTTTTGGGGGGGCTTTTTGGCACTTGGCATTTTGAGTGCTGACATTTCAATAGGGAACCATGTTTACTTCCTCAAATAAGCATTAACAAATACAGGAGAATAGAAAGGGAATGCAGTCAGAGCAGTAAACAGCAGACATTCATAGAAAACTAGCCAATAATGAAAGCATATCAGCTGATTTCAATGAGACAGAGCAAGCTTCTGATGAATTTTCATCTACTGCAAAGGTGTGATACACTATTACCAGCATCTAAACAACTGCATATAAAAGGCTGTACCCATCTGCCCTAAATATAATGGTAAAATTAACAATGACCTCTCTGTGTACCTCTCAACCTCAGTTCAAGAAATCTGGATAAAGCCATAAGTAACAGGGAAGGTTCAAAGATCCCAAACAAGGACAATTTTAAATATGTTTCTTATAAGCTTAGAAAATTGTTGCAATAACAGGTTATCATGAATCTTCTGAAGGGTATGAAGTCTGAAACTCAAACATCTACCATTATTTTGTCAACTTCAGTCTTAAATGATTTGCCAGAAAACCAAAAATGTTATGAAGAAAAGACCAAAATATGTAGCAAACATCTAGACATTCTGTGAGAATCTGAACAGTTGAGAGGCATGCCCCATGGTAGAACTCCTATATTAAGAAATTGCATAACAAAACAAGGAAAATAATGCACAGTTATATGAAATCCTCATCCTGCAATCACAAGACAATTCTGAAACATGCAAGCACGGAGCATAAACATAGTATAAGAAAATGTAAAGCAGAGTGCAAACTTAAGGTTGATACGCATACCAAAGGAAACTACAAATCCTTCTTCAGTTATGCTAATAAATAAAGGAATAATCTCCAACAATGCATGGAGCTCATCCATAATAATTTCACATACTCCATTTTCAAGGATAAAACCAATATATTAGCAGACAAAGTTATTGCTAACTTTAATTCATCTAGACACATTGTTGCTTCAACTATCTCTTAAAATGTATTCCCTGAAATCATTTTGGAAGAAGTGACAGAATCCCTGCCAAAGGCTAAAAGTAATACTTCTCTTGGACTGGATAATATATTAGACTGCATTCTCAATAGTGCATAGTATGCACTATCTAAGCCTATTCTCAAACTGTTCAGACTCAGCCTTTCCACAGGCTTTGTGCCTAATTCCTGAATAACATCTACTATGACTTCCCTACACAAGTGCGGCCCTCTTTCAGACCCAGGTCATTATATGTCCAACAGCCTCATAGCCTTATATGCAACACCATGGAATACAGCATAGCAAAACTCATTCATGAAGACATAGGCAAATTAGCAGATCTAGAACCCACAGATTTTAGTTTTGTAAAGGGCAGGTTCTGTTTCCTGAAACAAATGAACTTATTTGGAAAGGTTACAGAGGCTGTGGACAGTGGTCACACCATGCTCACAGCTTAGGTTGACCTGACCAAGGCTGTTGACACTATAGCTCAAACTTGTATCACTGAAAAAAATTAGAGAAACTTTATACAAACCAAAACCTCTACATTGTCTGCTGTATTGCAAACTGGTTAAGCAACAAAAGCCAGGATATAAAAGTTTATGATACTCTCCCTGAACAAAAAATTGCAACTAGTGATGAAACAAAGTGATCATTGCTGGGCTCTCTCCTGTTTATTTATTCTGCATGCATCCAAGTCATTATCTCAGAAGTGTGGTTCACCAAGTTTGCTGATGATTTCAAGTTGTGCACTGTTATCTGCACATCCATTGATACTAAACTACTTCAGAAAGAGCAGGGATATTCATCTACCTGGGATACTGAAAACAATCGCAAGCTAAAAGCTAAAAAAAAAAAAAAACGCAGCATAACAGCATTCAGCAAAACACTGATCCCATTTAATATACTATAAATGGTAATCATCTTTAGTAAATTAGCATTTGACAAAAAAAAGCTGCTCTAGCCTCATATGTTATAAGACATACTTCATAAGAAACCTTGTGCATGTATGTATGTGGACAACACTCTCATTCAATCAATGCTTTCACCACAGTTAGGAAATTTCTGGCCTGGTAAAATTCCAGTAGAATATTGTCAAGATCAAAAGACATTATCCTACTAGTATGTTCTTCCTTTATCACATTAATTTTAGCAAAGAAAATTAAAGGCCTTAAATCCTTCGGCTATCCTTCATTCTATCCTGATAGATTAACACAACTTCTCCAAAGTGATCTGTACCTTGCTTGACCTTCGCTTCAACTGTGTCAAACTTGTTTTTTGTTCTGACGCCCTCATTTCTTTCTCTGTCTCACAGTGTGCATCCTACCACACATCTGAGACACTTTTGATCCATCAGTTCATGTTTCCTTAACCACTCTGTCCTCAATACCCAGTTTTCTGTGCCATAAAGCACTGGTCACACCACTGCTTTGTATACCTTACTTTTTAACTTTTTTAGAATATTTTTGTCACATACTATCCCTGAAACTCTGCTTGTTGGATGCAGCACCTCTGATTCTAATTTTTGACCTCCTCATACAGGCTTCTCTTATCCTCAACCACTCTTTCCAGGTATTTGAAGTTGCTAGCTTACTCTACTATTTTCCCTTCTATCTCAGTTTTCAGTGTCTCCTGATTTCCCCATTTACTGCCATGGCAATTGTCTTGTCTGTATTCAGTTTCATCCCAAGTTTCTTCAGTTTTGCATTCCAGTCCCCTGTCATTTGCTGAGGTTGATTTTCAGAGTCAGACTGTAGTGGCACATCATCTGGATACAGCAGCTTTGTTGATCTTTCTCTACCACCTTGCTTGTTAATGTAGTACATCCCCCAGATGAGCGGCACTGGGCTCTTTCTTCCCAATACCCATTTCACTGCAAACATTGGGTCAGTTGTGCTGCATCCTGAATCCAAACTGCTGATTTCAATCTTGCTTTCTACTACTCTGCATATTCTTTTATCAGTCACTCTCTCTAGTGCAGTGTGACAAGAGTTTAATTCCTCAGTAATGCCCATAGTTGTGAATGTTCCCTCTATTGTTGTGCACTGACACTAGAGTGCTTATTCTCCAGTCATCTGGAATATGCCTTTCTCTCCATATTGATGAATACTCTCTGAGGCCATTTCTCCCCCTAACTCACTAACCATCTTTATAACAGCTGTGAATACATCTGAGCATGTTGCATTCCCTGACTTAATTTTCCTTATTGCTGATCTTGCTTCTTTTAACGTGGATTTTTCCCTCTTTTATCATAGGTTGTGCATAGGGCAATACAGCTTCTGCAAGGTTTCCTTCACTCAGAAGCTGCTGGAAGTACTCTTTCAAGCTGCCTAACAAGGAATAAATCACATTTGAGTCAATCACATCTGTTAAATGACTACCTTAATAAGTATTAAGTATCTGCCTGCATATTTTAGAATATGTATTTGGTAAAGAGATAGGAAAATAACTGTCTTTTCCAAAGTGTCCTTATTTTGTTTGAATAACAAGATTGCTTTAGATGTAGAAAAACATTTGAGGAAAAAAAAAAACAGGAAATGTGATTAGCTAACAAAAAGCCTCCTAAGAAGTTGAATGAAATAAGTATAAAATTTGGTGCAAATTTCACTGGGCAACATGTCAAGGCTAGAAAATTATTTTCTAAGACAAAGAAAGGGTAATATTTGGCATAACTGTTTCAGATATAATGAAACTGTGATATGAAAGAATTTCATTAAATTTGTTATAGAACAGCTATTGACATTCTAAGCTGAAGTAGATTTCTATATGTGAAACTGCTGTTCATTTTCTAAAAAGAAATTTTTTTGAAATACCTAAATTGTTCTCATTCACATATATTTACTTCATATAATAACTGATGACATGCTAAGCTGAAGCAAATTTCTAGATGAGAAAGAAAATAGCTATTGATTACATTTTAATAAAAATGCTTTACATTTTCTAAATTTTTCCCACCTAGATATACTTATATATTTTTATTTCACTTATTTTCCTTTTTCTTTCTTTAGATTGCAATGAAGAAAAAATACCAACTTGATCAGCATGTAGACAAACATTCTCCCCAGGATTTATGAAGCTTGCACCAGGCGCCGGAGTAGCGTCATCGATCTAGTGCCAAATATGGCTGCTGAGCGATTCATGTACGAGTTGTTTCCACATGCACTACCAGGCGTACGCCAGACCTGCGCAGTTCCCGGCGCATATATGCTAATTACCCCATGCGCAGCAGTGTAGAATGCAAATGAAGGTATATAGCGATTCATGAAGTGGTGCAGGCATAACGTAAGCATGAAGAAATGTAAACCAAAAAAAATGGTTTACATTTTGTCAAACAGAAAATTGGAGTCATGAAAGCAGACCAAACTCATGTATTATAATGTTAATATATGCCAATGACTAAATATATAGCCAATGGCATAAAAAAAGCATGCACAACACATAAAAAATAACATTTAATGTCATGGACACAGTAACGCAAAGTACAACCACAGTGCATCTGTATGCAAATGGGATCACAAGGAAAATATATTTAGATGTCATAAAACTGCAATGTAACACAATTCATGAAATCCCCATAATAATCAATGGCATGCATGCTACACCACAACCATGGTGCAAGGGTTGCTAAGGGTCTGTGACAGTGTTCTGCATGGTAACTAGGAATTAGTAGTCAATGCCATGCAAATGAGTCAAGTAATACTGAATCATAAACGCCCTGCCGGCATAAGGATGTACCACACAGTGTAGCGGTACACCACCGAGGAGTGGCCTGGAGGTAAACATGGCATCAAGAGAGGGGTGTGCCACCGTAGCTGTAAGCACATTGGATCATTGTTAATCCGGGTTGCCTGTTGCTAAGCAAAGCTACAGGATAGGGGTGTGGAAGTACCCATAGCTTTGCTTAGCTGAGAGCACACAAAGTAACTGAAAGTGTATGTGAACGTGGATGAAAACAAGCTCGAAACCCGGTAAACGGCTGTGCTTGGCGCCCACCACAGCTGAAACAGGAAGGATACGGGAAGACAATAAGGAAATGCTGCAGCATGGTGATTGGAGTACAAATGAGTAATTAACACCTAGAAACTTACAGTGGGCCATTGACAACAGCTAACAAGGCTGCTAGCAGCTACCTGCAGAACAGGAAAGGGGAGGTGCCATACAGCAAAGAAAAAAGAACTGTCATGCAGAACAAAGCAAACTTGCAGTAGATCAGCTACATAACACATTTCCCAACACAATCCTGGGTTGTGAAAGTACAAAACAAGAAAGCTGGCAGCTGGATGCATGCCTGACATTGGGAGAGGAATCGGGGTGAAAATTGAAGTAAAGGGCAATAGATGAATCACGGCAGCCAAGCGTAAGTCAACACCAAAGGCCCCGCAATAGCAGTACCTGATGTAAAACCAATAATTAAGATACCCCACAGCTGGAATTGCACAAACACACCCAATTACACAAGCATCATCCATTGCACAATAGTATAAGGTGTGAAAGCCCCACACACACACTTGGGTATTCCCAGACACTCTGCACCATTGGTGCATACAGACGCGGAACTTTTAATATGTACATGTTAGGGGCCACCATAGCTTTGGTTCACCAGCATGTGTTGGAGACTGACGGTGGTGTGGATGATGATGCTGACAACCATCTCAGGTACCGGAGGAGGAGAAGAGTGTTCAGACCAGGGGTAACCTACCAGGGTCTACATGATCTGGAGATAGTAGAGAATTACAGGGTGGACAGGGACATCATACAGCAACTTGTTGAGCTGTGCCGGCCACGTCTCTGAGCCAGAAGTAACAGAGGGGAACACATCCCAGTGGACATGAAGGTATGTGTAAACTTGAGAATACTAGCCACAGGTACCTTCCTAAGGCCAACTAGGGATATCATGGGGATCTCACAGGCATCAGCATCCAGGGTACTCCACCAGTTCCTGGATGCCATATTACCACATGCCAATGAGCAAATATACTTCCCCCGAATGCAGGAGGAGTTGGCCAGCAATATGCATCTCTTCCACCGTGTGGCAGACTACCCGGAGGTACTGGGTGCAATAGACTGCACGCACATACACATCAAGTCACCACCCGGTGAGCAGGGTAGGTGCTACATAAACCACAAGGGATACTCCTCCATCAACTGCCAGTTCATGTGCAATGCCCAGGGCATTATCATGGATATGTGTGCTGGCAGCCCTGGAAGCTATCACGACTCCCACATCTGGCATGCCTCACAGCTGTATCAGGTATTTGCCAGGGGAGACATCCCATATGGCCACGTGGTGGGGGATGCTGGCTATGCACTGGAACCTTGGATGATGACTCCCATCAGAAATGCACACACAGCCATGCAAGAACACCATAATGAGGCACACGCAGAAACCAGAATCATCATAGAGCATGTGTTTTGGATGCTGAAATCATGGTTCCATTGCTTGGACATATCTGGTGGAGCCTTGCAGTACTCTCCAGGCACGTGTGCCCACATCTTCATAGTATGTGCCATGCTGCACAATATGATCCTGTGGAAACAGCTGCAGCAGGGACAGATAGGTGAAGGCCCTCACAGCTCACCACCATTGCCAAGGGTCCCACAGGCACGGAGGGACTCAGACCATGAACACCCTGTGCTAGCCGCAGTAGGCAGACAGAGGCGTGCCCAGTATGCCCATGCCTTGGCAAAGAGGGAACGTATAGCATACACACTGACAGTGTAGGCACTCATAGACTGACACCATTCTCCACCTGCACACACAGCAAACATGGATGGCACACACACACACGACCACCTGTAAATTGTCATGTATAGGTGGTCTACTGTGTGAATCCTGCATAGGTAGCCCTCAACTATTGTACACACAACCGCCATTGGCACAAGGTACGTCAATACCTGAACAGGAAAATAAGCTATCAGCATGTGTCCATACTGAATGTAGAGGTTCATAGGTTGGTACATGCTCAACTGCCCGAGGCCCCTCATAAGCATAGGCAAAAAGTGTCTGCTGTCACCACCCCATCGATTAACTAACTGTCCCTCTGTGGAGCAAAGCCAATTGTGGGATCCCTGGGGTGTATCCACTGTTCCCCACCCACTCTGCAAGGATTCCCTGGAGTGTTAGTGAGGGGTTTTGTATAATGTAATCAGGGATGTAGTTCCAAATAATGGGGAGTATCCCTGACAGGAATCTTCTCAGATGTTTACATGTTACATAGTATACCTTAAACACAGCTTGTATATATAGGTAGTATTCCACAGAATAATAAACATGTGGAACACACAACCGATGAAATGTATGTTAATCACCTGTGCACTACCAGTGCCTGCTCTGAGATGTAAAGTACCACTGCCAGGATTAGAACACGCAACCATGTACACAATCTTCACAATAACATACCACTAAACTACCTGAGATGTACCAATGGCAGTTGTGTATACTAACAGGATAAAACACAAAAGGTAAGAATGTGTGGAAATAGGACAAACCGGCATGCACCCAATGAAAGGTGTATGTTTTATATATATATATATATATATATATATATATATATATATATATATATATATATATAAATCATCATATATATATATATATATATGGTTCTACCTGACATAATCGAAACCACACAACACCGACAACCACATCACCGACACCACATATTCGACAGTCCATAAACACGAAACCACACATAACCGACAACGAAATAACCGACGGTACACAAACACGAAACCCCATACAAAACAAAACACATCCCCATTCCACAAACCACACACACACAAGCACACCAAAATCCTTACAAGCCCACACTAAACCTTACCTAACCCTAAGGTCCGTCACTATCGCACTTACCTACCCGCTCCCTAACCCTAACTCACTTAACCCTTTATCACGCCCTTAACCCTAACCTATCGCCTAACCCCCTAACCCTAACTCACTTAACCCACCCCTATCGCTCCCTAACCCTAACTCACTTAACCCACCCTATCGGCTCCCTAACCTCCTTAACACTAACCCACCCCTATCCCCACAGACCGTCAATCTCCACACTTACCTGCCTCGCACCCTAACGTCCGTCACTACCGCATACTCACACAGCCTTTCCCCATGTCGGCATCCTCGGCGTTGGTGTTGTCATCCGTCGTGTCGGTCTTCTGCATTGTCGATGTTCTGCAACCCGCGATTCGCGTCGGTCTTCTTCGATCTTCTGGAGCTCAGTTCGATGTCGGTCTTCTCAGCTGTCGACGAAGTCAGGTAGAACCATATATATATATATATATATGTATATATATATATATATATATATATATATATATATATATATATATATATCTATAGAAAGAGAGAGAGAGAGAGTGAGTGAGAGAGAGAGATATATGTCGATATATGGGGATATACATATATATGTAGATATATAGATAGGCTAACAACATCTACATAACCATGGAGGTACATATAAATGGGATAACTACCACATACCAACTGCTTTACATACCGACAAGCGTAATCCTGAGGCTTAAGGTCTGAAAGAACACAGTACCGAAACACCAGATATGCGAGGTTTAAAATCATGATGTCAAGGGATAGTTAGTCAGTGCTTCTGGTGTTGCGGTTCAGTTAGGTTACTGTGTGTAAGTGTGTTTCTGAGGGCTTTAGTGTGTGTAAGTGTGTGTTCTGAGTATGGTGTGTGTTCTTGGGGGACTGTAATGTGTGGGTGTGGGTTAGCTTTGTGCATCTGTTTGCGTGATCTAGAGGTAGAATAATAAAGTAGAGGGTGTGGTGGGCACAGACACCTACATGGGGGCTGTAGGGGGGCTTGGCCACCTGCTCATATGTAGTGTAGGATGGTTTGTTTGGATGTGGTGGGTAGCAGTGTGTCTGTGTGTGCGTGTGTGTGTTCCATGTTTGTGCTACTTTCACAAGTTACTGTCGCTGTCGGTAATGTGAGGTATGGGAGTCTGGGCCCGGTACTGTGGGCGTTGGAACTGTGTGGTTTCAGAATTCCATAAGTATCCCGTATACAGCGGTTGAAGTGTTCATATATGAGCATAACATGGACCATAGCGATCACACATTCCGCCACGACCAACCTTTATGAACAAAGGATATGGAGAGTATATGCCTATACACTATTACAAATATGTGCTATGGACATGAGCCAATGATAGTGTTACCACCTGTCCCACTTTGCGAGGGACAGTCATTCTTTGGGCGGTTGTATCCTGACCAAATATATTAAATGTGGCAACTGTCCTGGGATTGTAGGACATAATTATGTCCCATATGTAATGTAATAGTTGCATACAATAGTTCTTTCTGTATCTAAAATATCTACATGTTACAAGAAACAGGATAAGCAACTAAACTGCTACAAGAATAAGCTTATATTTAGGCAAGAAAGGGAAGTTCTATCCCTTGTACTGACCGTGGGTTTGTGTCAGCCTGTAAATTCTGATGTGTGTCCCAAAAATGTCCCACTATGGCCATATGAAAAGGTGGCAACCATAGCCAAAGAGGGTCAGTCACCAACACAACTACAGTGACTGCAAATACCTATGACAGAAATGCACAGCTTTCATGTAGCAACACTTTATTACATTCTGATGTATTGCAGAAAGGATTCAAGGACTAACATCACCTGCGGAACCACTTAATAGTGCCTTAATGAATCAGCCTGCAATTACCATAGTATTAGTCCACTAAAGGATAGGTGTTCACATAGGGAAGGAACCCTCACGCACATATCGATTATGTATAAAAGCAGTTCCTACACACCTGCATCTGCTATGCACGCCCACCAACATCACCCCCACACCCAAACAAATTACAATACAAACTGTAATAACATCACAAATCATTCACTCACTGTACAACATCTGCAAAAGCCTTAACATACCTTGTCAGAGACACACTAACATGGCCCTATGTGAAATAGTTGCTGTTATACAATGGAACAGCTGCTGATGTTACAGGGTTTGTTTGCACTAATCCTGTTTCAGAGGGTTGTGTGTACATCGGGATGTGTTACCAATCACTGAGTAACAGCACAGTATGATACACATGTACACCAAACCAAAGATGTCTGGTAAGCACACTGTAAACCACCTAACATTTCATGCATAGCCATACAGCCTTGAGCTGCCTAAACATCCTTGCCAGACTTAAACATCTGCAGAAGTATCAGGTACAAACAAACCCTGCATAAGTAGCAATGTTCTGAAATATAACAGCTGTACTCACATGTAGAACAACATCTTCTAGCCATTACACACAATCCACGGGAGTCATGAAGCTAATATATCTCTGTCTGTCTTCATATAGCTGTTGAAATACATCACAAACAACACATCCATACCGTCTTCCTCGAAAGTAAGGCAAACGGACAACACCCAAAAAGAGTACTCAGTTATACAGCACTTTTGCCATAGTATCGGCTAATGGAGTAGCTGCACAGCTGATGTGCATCTAATTAACTACTTTGGAACACCAATTGGTGATCAGGATACCACATGTTACCGATATTTAACTAGAAAAGGATGGCTTATCACACATTCAAACCATCCGTATATACCAGAAGAATGTTACAAAGAAGATTGAAACACAAACTGAAAAGGACTGACTCAACAGTCAATGACAACTTGGGTTACTAATAAGGTATGTAGAACAGTCAGTATGTCTGTGTATTTAGTACCTGTTCTGTAATATTTAAAGTGCACGTAATCCATATAGTGGAAACAGTTATCTTGTAGTGATGTATTGTTGAGCATAGTAATGCTTGTAGTATTTGTGTGTCCTGCTTTAGGTCACAAGACAAACACTGCATACACTACAAGGGATGCTATATAAGGGCTTTGAACACAAATATTCCTCACCAGCCACTGTCAGTGGCAGGGCTGGTCCAACAAGTATGTGCTATAACAGGGGATAATATATGCTGATATATTGTAACAGTAGCCATATGTATGGGTGTATTACTGAGAATAACATGTCGAAGGTTAGCCCACTGTGCAATTATGATTTGCATTGTTGGATATTGTGCCAATAACTGTGTAATGTACAGTATTATAGGCAGATATGTATTACAAGTTACATAGCATTACTGTTATGTTAGGCAAACATTAGTTATGTCTATTGGTATTTACAATACACAATAACAGGATACATATGACTTCTAGTCACCCGACAGTTTATCAGCATGATAGCAAAGTAAAATGAAAGAGCTAGTTAACTATCCATGCACATAAGACATGCAATAAGTACAAAGGTAGGTAATAGGCTGTCTTACCAAGGGTATTTATAAGCCTAGCTAGAGTATGTTGGCTTTCGCCACCCCCATTGGTTAGTTCCTTGTGTCTCTGAACGGCAGAGCAATTAGTTCCCTGTGCCTCTGTCCAGCAGAGCCACTGCAGTGATCCCTGGGGTACATGTCTGTCTCCCATCCACACATCAAGGTTTCCCTTGAAAAGTGCTAGTGAGGGGACCTGTCTGATGTATATTGGAATCATGTTCCAAAGCATGGGGAGTGTCCAGGTCAGGAATCTATCCATCCAGCATGTCCTAGTCATCGTTGTGGTTAAGTGTAAATCCCTAGAGCATGTGGCTCTCAGGGGCCTCTGTTTAGGTGGAGCATATCCAGCAATGCTGGGATGGACATGGGCCTTGTATGTCAAGCAGAGATCACCTGTGAGTATGCGATATGCAACTGAGTACAGCTGGAGCTTCTTAGGTTGGGCTGCATAGGTCATCTATTTGAGGTCAGTAATCCTCTTGGTGTGGTACTGTTGTGGTCTTCCAAGCTGTTGCAGTTGTCTTGTAAGGTATATCCCAAATGGGGTGTTGTATCCTTTAATGGGTCTAATAAGCCATGAGTAGAGAGGCACAATGACCTCCTTTGATCTGGATGCGAACCCATTAGAGATTAGTGGGGACATGTAGAAGGATATCCTAACCACCTTGTCATTATGGGTATTGTAGGAGAGACTGCTATCTACTGGGGTTCCAAGATCACTTATTACCTTTTCTGTATGTAGGGGACTAGCACCTATGTGGTAGTCCACGGGTAATTAGTTATGTCCAAAGGGGATGACTATGCACTTTATGGCATTCAGCTTGAGACCATGATATTGACACCAGGTATCTGTCTCAGTGTGACCCTTCCAGAAGGTGTCTGTAAAAGCTGGGGAAACAATTATGTCCCCTAGTTTGTAGTCATCTGAAAACCTTTTCAGCCAAAGCCCTCCTGTACTTGCCTGTATGTCAGAGAATTATATACTGAACATGAGGGGTCCTAGGACTGAGCCCTGGGGGATGCCACTTGTAACTGGTATACAGTCGGACCTAGGGTATGCAACTCCCACTGTGTGGGTTCTGTCTGTGAGCCACTTTGCAAACCATCATATGATGTAGGGGTTAATGTTCAGGCGGATGGGTATGTTGCTAATACCAGAATGAGGAATGGTGTTGAAAGCCTTTGAGAGATCTAGGTAGGCTGTGTGGACCTCCTTACCCTCATCTAATGCCTTGGTAACTGTTTTTAAGAAGTCCACCAGGTTTAGGAGGCATAGTCTGCCCTTAACAAAGCCAAACTGGGAGGGGTCAAAGGTTTGGAGGTACCCAATGTCTCTGTGACTGAGATCCATGATGTGCTCCATAGCCTTGCAGACCAGGCTAGTCAGGCCTATAGGGCAATAGGTCCCATGGTCCATTGTGGCGCCACCTTTGTGGAGTAGGATAACTGTTGCTGTACTCCATTCAGGGGGCATTAAGCCCGATGTGAGGCTATTATTGAACATGGTGCATAGGTGGGGAGCCAGTACGTTCTGAAGTTCATGTAAAATGCAGCCTGGGATGTTGTCCGGTCCCATGGATGCTGTGATATTAGCTTTAGAGTATGCAGCTTTGAGAGGGAGGGGGAAGGTAGCACTGAACCTATATGCCAGGATGTTGGCAACATCAGTTGGTTCTGTAATGTTCGTGCCTTTGTGCTGTAACTCAGAGCAGATCTGGGGCTTGACACTGACATATTTGACATAGCTATAGAATGCTTTGTGGTTGTTGTTGTAATTAGTGGCAGTTTTGTTTTCGTAGCTGACTTTGGAGGATCTTATAAGGGATCTCACCTTCTTACTGAGGCTGACCAGGGAGCTTCTCCATGCATGGGATTGTAATCTCATTTGCAACAGTGTCTTCCTCCTGTAGTACAGTTTGTTTATGGCAGGGGACCACCAGATTGATTTCCTTAATTAGGAGTATAGCATCTTGATTCTGCTTGGGATAGCACAATCCATGCACTTGTGTAAGTGCTTATAGAGTGCATTTGTGTAGGATTCAGCAGTTGTAACTGTATTGTTGATCTGCATGGGTGTCATGACATTCGCCACATCTGTCTTAAGAAGCATGAAGTTGGCTTTGTAGACATATTATACTGTGGTTCCCTTTATGGGGGGTGGGGGCTGGATGTGGATATCAACGGTGTTCAGCTCATGGTCGGATCGGACCAATGAGGAGTTGACTTCAGGTGTGGAACACTGGTCACTCATGTTGGTAATGCTTAGGTCTAGGATATTGTTGCCCCTGGTGGGTGTGTAGATATGTTGATCCAGGGCATTGGTGTTTATGAATTCCAGAAAGCGTTAAGCTAATGAGTTGGTACACGAGTAGTTTTCTCAGTTAATGGTGGGGTAGATTCAGTGAGACTATGTGATGAGTGTGGTGTGGTGCGAATGTTTACCTTTTCCACATGACTGTCAATGTCAGGCTTGGTTGGAGAGAGGTTTACCTCCTGTTTGGCTAGATAAGTGCATCTCTCACAGGTTGTAATGTTGGGTGGTAGGCGGAGAGGGTTGTCTGTGTACATGAGGCAATGTGTACATTGCCTCAAGATGTCCAGATTCATCAGAAAGACAGGAGAGAACACTGGCAGTTGATTCTAGGACATGCCTAAATATAAAACTACTTTCCCCTAGATAAGTGAGGAAAGTGAGTACAAGAGCTGTTTTACTCTAAGCAAGTGAGAAAAGTATATACAAAACCTGTATACCTCTAGGTAATGAGGACGATTGAGTGCTGTAGTAATTAGTATAAATAATGTAAAACCAAAAACAGCACCAAGGGGTGAAGAGTCTTGTGGTCCAAAATGCAAATACAAAAATCCATAAAATAAAACACATCCACAGGATTCAAACACAGTAGCTCAAAACATCCATTATAAAAGAACAGCTTTTCAAAACAAACCAATAATGAGTACGCGGGCTGATAAAAACAGTCCAAATTTAATAAAAAGTTAGCGCTTTCACCCAGTAGGCTTCATCAGACAACTACTAACACATATAATGCATTTAAATAAGACATCTCAGAAAACCATTGGTCACGCTTACACTGACATCATCACAATTCATTACTGAACATAAATACATTCATTTCCCTAATATCCGAGGCAGTCAAATTACATATGCTATGTCCAAATATCTCAAAGATAACTAACATTAAAATAAAAAACACTATTACATGAAAATTAATTTTCATAAAATAAATAATACATTACTCTCCTAAAAAGATGTAAACATATCATATACACCAACATACATTATTAGCTGTCATCATAATTAAAGGTACAATTCAACCTTAGATTTCATAGAATTAAGATATAAATATTACATTACTTTACTAAAAAGATGAAAATATATCATATGCATCAACATACATTACTAGCTGTCATCATAATTAAAGGTAGAATTCAACCTTATCAGATTCTACTACATAGTCTACTATGAGAGGTAAATAAAGCTGGAATATGCATCCAGTACATCGTAAAGAGACACACTATATGTCCACTATACGCGACATGGAAATGACAAGAATAAAATGACAAAAATCAAATATGACATATCTATAGATGTTAAAAAATCATTAAATTAAAAACCTATACATATACTTATGTTCAACAACAATAAATAAATCAACAATGTCCTCACATTAATCAAAGAATATTGGGGTGATGCCTCCCAGAAACCACTGGTTGCCTATTCAGTAAAATAGGTTTAAGGGAGGCTTTATCATTCAGACCTGGTTTCTTATCTGATCTGGTCCTAACAATCCACCTAAGTTCACATTCCTCGGTGTAGGTCTCAATATCGCCTCCCCGATCATTCGGTTTAACAAAATGAATAACTGAAAACAAAAAAGTATGCATAGAACCTAACTCTTTATTGTGTTTGGCTAATGCATTTGAGTCAGTGCCAACACGTATAAGGTATACATGCTCTCTGACACGTTCACGTAGCCTTCTATTCGTCTTTCCTATGTAGAAGGCTTTGCAAGAGGTACACCTAGCCAAATACACTAAATGTTGACTTTGACAATTTGTATGTGCATGAAAAACATATTCATAACCCGTGACAGGGTGTAGGAATGTATTCCTTGTGTCTATGTATTGACATTGGTTACATCCATTACAAGGTCTAGTGTTAACTTGGTCATCTGTCATGTGTTGACTCAATACATTCAAAGGCCGATAACAAAGGAGTTGTTTCAAATTCTTCCTGTTCTTATAGACAAAGGAAGGCCTTGGTCCCACTATTCTACTAATACTCTCATCTAGTAGTAGTGTATCCCAATACTTCTCAAAAATACTCTTAACTACTGCTGCATCTGTAGTGTAAAACATAGGAACCCCTAAATAATTATCACAATTCTGTTGTTGTGTTTGTATGTCTCCAGTGACATCATCCGAAAAATATGGCTTAGCGCTGGTGGTCCTCAACTGATCAACAGAGCTAATAGTCCTGTTCACCTCTCTAAAATTATATTGTCTATGCATCAATCTCTCTCTTAATTCACGTAACTCCTTGCTATAACCTTCATAAGTTGGATTGAGTCTGGAGGCCCTCATAGCCTAACCCTTTATTACATTGCTAAACACATAAGGAGGGTGCATACTATCCCTGTGTAGTAATGTATTCCTGTAACAGGCTTTCCGATGTATAGCAGTGTTCAGTAAACCATTACCCAGCCTTTCTATATCTACATCTAGAAATGAAATCCTATGTCTCGAAAATTCTACTGTAAATTCGAGAAAAGAAGTTAATCCATTAACCACTGAAATAAAATCCAGTAACTCGGCTTCAGTACCTCTCCAGATCAGGAAGAGGTCATCTACAAACCGTCTATAGAACCCCACATTGGTTCTATACTCCTGTAAAGTAAACAACCTCTGCTCTTCCCAGGCGGCCATCACTATGTTGGCGTAGCTATTGGCACATGAAGTGCTCATAGCTACGCCATCATTTTGTATGTACACATCATTATTAAAGGAAAAGATATTATTCTGTAGTACAATTTCTAAAAACAAAGTCAAAAGATCAACTTCCTCGGGTTTCAACCCTGAATGTATGGTCATATACAGGTGCACCTGTATCACACCTTCCTCATTAGGAATAACAGTGAAAAGGCTCTTAACATGCATTGTAACAAGGATACAAGTTGATACAATCTTGGTCTTCCTTCTCAGCACTTGTTCATTGTTAGATAATACACCCCTCGTATTGTCAGTAGAAAGGTCACCAATTTCTCTCAAACCTCTATTATCACTCACTACAGAGATGTCATGAGATCCCTCTGTTCGCCTATCCCCACAACCTGGGTCAAATACATTAGTTTGAACAGGGATATCATTAGTATGGTAGTAAGGAAGACTGAGATAGGGCCTGTTTCAACGACACGGGTGCAATCTGAATGTCGTAATGTTTCAATCCCTTTCCCGATAGACACTTCTCAACAAGTACAGAGACAGAGGTCATACAGCAGGGGGAGAGTGAAGAGGAAGGGTTCAAGAGGCGAACACATGGGACCCACCTTGAAGAAAATGTGGGAACGCCTCCCAAATCCCTAGTTATTAATATCTCCAGTAGGGTTTTAAATAAGTACGAAATAGAAGTTTTGAATAAAGGGCTGACATTCATACCTACTAAAACCAGTGATTTGACTGATTCGATTATGGATGTTAGACTTTTTGCACGTAACATTTTATTGAAGCTTGAATTTGGTAATAGCAGTTCTGGTAGTACGAGAGTCTTTCGTAACTCAAGTACCTACATCCCTCCATTTCATCCTCTAGTTGATACGTTTACACAACTAATGGAACAAGAAATTTATAGTTTCATAAATGAAACAAATAGGAGGCGTAATCACAATAATTTAACGTTTCATCAGAGGAGGGCCTTATCTGATTTAATGAGAGATACCTCAATAGTTATACGACCGGCAGATAAGGGTGGTCCTATTGTTCTAATGGACAAGGTTGAATACTTAGAATGTATGACCGCAATGTTTAATGAGGATATGTTTTATACTAGGATAGATTACAATGATGTTATGATTAAGGTTTTTAAGATATATGACATATTGGATGATTTGTATAAAAGCAATGACATAAGTTTAGATTTATTCAAGTTTTTGAGGGTTAGTAAACCCCTTATACCCACTATCAGGGGTTTACCCAAGGTTCATAAGTCTTTGCATTCTCCACCTTTAAGACCAATAGTGGCTGGCAGAGGATGGGTCACTGAACCTCTATCCGTTTATTTAGAATATTTTCTAAGACCGATGGTGGATGCCAATCCCAATACTTTAAGGGATAGAAAACAATTCCTGTTGGAATTATATATTTATTTTCATGAAAGGGATAAATGAAAGTGAACCATACATCCTTGTTACAATGGATGTTAAGAGCCTTTTCACTGTTATTCCTAATGAGGAAGGTGTGATACAGGTGCACCGGTATATGACCATACATTCGGGGTTGAAACCCGAGGAAGTTGATCTTTTGACTTTGTTTTTAGAAATTGTACTACATAATAATATCTTTTCCTTTAATAATGATGTGTACATACAAAATGATGGCGTAGCTATGGGCACTTCATGTGCCAATAGCTACACCAACATAGTGATGGCCGCCTGGGAAGAGCAGAGGTTGTTTACTTTACAGGAGTATAGAACCAATATGGGGTTCTATAGACGGTTTGTAGATGACCTCTTCCTGATCTGGAGAGGTACTGAAGCCGAGTTACTGGATTTTATTTCAGTGGTTAATGGATTAACTTCTTTTCTCGAATTTACAGTAGAATTTTCGAGACATAGGATTTCATTTCTAGATGTAGATATAGAAAGGCTGGGTAATGGTTTACTGAACACTGCTATACATCGGAAAGCCTGTTACAGGAATACATTACTACATAGGGATAGTATGCACCCTCCTTATGTGTTTAGCAATGTAATAAAGGGTCAGGCTATGAGGGCCTCCAGACTCAATCCAACTTATGAAGGTTATAGCAAGGAGTGCGTGAAGAGAGAGATTGATGCATAGACGATATAATTTTAGAGAGGTGAACAGGGCTATTAGCTCTGTTGATCAGTTGAGGACCACCAGAGCTAAGCCATAGTTTTCGGATGATGTCACTGGAGACATACAAACACAACAACAGAATTGTGATAATTATTTAAGGGTTCCTATGTTTTACACTACAGATGCAGCAGTAGTTAAGAGTATTTTTGAGAAGTATTGGGATACACTACTACTAGATGAGAGTATTAGTAGAATAGTGGGACCCAGGCCTTCCTTTGTCTATAAGAGCAGGAAGAATTTGAAACAACTCCTTTGTTATCGGCCTTTGAATGTATTGAGTCAACACATGACAGATGACCAAGTTAACACTAGACCTTGTAATGGATGTAACCAATGTCAATACATAGACACAAGGAATACATTCATACACCCTGTCATGAGTTATGAATATGTTTTTCATACACATACAAATTGTCAAAGTCAACATTTAGTGTATTTGGCTAGGTGCACCTCTTGCGAAGCCTTCTACATAGGAAAGACGAATAGAAGGCTACGTGAACGTGTCAGAGAGCATGTATACCATATACGTGTTGGCACTGACTCGAATGCATTAGCCAAACACAATAAAGAGTTAGGTTCTATGCATACTTTTTTGTTTTCAGTTATTCATTTTGTTAAACCGAATGATCGGGGAGGCGATATTGAGACCTACACCGAGGAATGTGAACTTAGGTGGATTGTTAGGACCAGATCAGATAAGAAACCAGGTCTGAATGATAAAGCCTCCCTTAAACCTATTTTACGGAATAGGCAACCAGTGGTTTCTGGGAGGCATCGCCCCAATATTCTTTGATTAATGTGAGGATATTGTTGATTTATTTATTGTTGTTGAACATAAGTATATGTATACGTTTTTAATTTAATGATTTTTTAACATCTATAGATATGTAATATTTGATTTTTGTCATTTTATTCTTGTCATTTCCATGTCGCGTATAGCGGACATATAGTGTGTCTCTTTACGATGTACTGGATGCATATTCCAGCTTTATTTACCTCTCATAGTAGACTACGTAGTAGAATCTGATAAGGTTGAATTCTACCTTTAATTATAATGACAGCTAGTAATGTATGTTGATGCATATGATATATTTTCATCTTTTTAGTAAAGTAATGTAATATTTATATCTTAATTCTATGAAATCTAAGGTTGAATTGTACCTTTAATTATGATGACAGCTAATAATGTATGCTGGCGTATATGATATGTTTACATCTTTTTAGGAGAGTACCCTGTTTTACATACCTGAGGTAATGTGAAAACTCTCGTGTCATCTATTTTCAAAAAATATAGATAAAAATTCCAGTAGTTAGTTACCTTTGTTTTAAAATTACAAGCAGTAAAAGTGGTTCTTTAAAGTAATGTTAAAACAATTCATATCATAGTAGATGCTTTGAGAGATTTGGGTGTAACACTATCAGTCTTTTGCTTCTTCTTTTTGACAACTGTCCAGACATTTGTTTATTTTGTTCTCTTGAGAGAAGGTGACATTCAAATCCATATCTTCTGGTAAAGTAATCACATTATTAGTTTTAATAAATAAAGAGGCTTCCTCTAAGTCAATAAAAGTCCTCATCTCGTTGGCATACAATATTCTTATCTTAGCTGGATATGCAAGTTGTGCCTTGATGTTATTTTGTTTCAGAAACTTTATCATTGGCCACACTTTTTTTGTTTGTTCCATTATTGTAGATGAAGAGTCGTTATCAAATCTTATCAGGCTCTGTTTATATTTTAGAGGTGCCTTTCTCCAAGCAGATCTTAAAACCAGTTCCTTGTCCAAGTATGAAAGAAATTTGATAATTATTGACCTAGGGGGAGAGTTTGAGTTAGTGGCAGGTTTCCCAAGAATATGTGCGCCCTTTCAATGCCAAAGGAAAGTCCTTCTTTTAAATTTAAAAAGTCAGAGATCCAGCTTGATAAAAGGAAATAATATCCTCATCTTCTGTGTTTTCAGGTAATCTGAAAATCCTGATGTTATTTCTCCTCTCCCTATTTTCCAAGTCATCTACTTTATTAACCAACCAAGTGTTTTGTTTAAGAAGCAGTTCTTTCTATGTTTCCTCTTCCTTAAGTCTGTTAACTAAGTCATTTAGAGAAACCTCTATTCATGTTATCCTTGTCTGGTGTTGTTGTAGCATTTCCTTGAGGGTGTTAGCCTGTTTTTGACTGCTTGTTTTAAGATTTTCTAGGTTCTCTTTAAAAATTATCCATCTTCAAAGACAACTCCTGCAGGGTAGATGCCATCTGTTGTAGTTCCTTCTTTAAGGCAGCATCCTGGTGAGAATTCATTGAGTTACTCATTTTAACTAGTGAGTATATCTCCAAGCTTTTTGACAGGAAATTTTTTGTAAAACTTCACCAAAGTTTCTAATTATGTAAGTTAGGCCTTTATCTATAAGATTTTATACTTTGAAGAAAAAAAAGAATATGTTTTCCTGTCTTATTTAACTAGTTATATGAAGCTCTAAAGTACTGCGGCTTTCAGTTAGTCATTCAGGCTCCGCCCTTTGACCATTTTCTGATAGTCTGGGTCGTCCAGTTAATGTACCAGGCATGTTATGTGCATGTAAAGTGCATTTCTGCTTCTACTGTGGGATGTTTAGAAGAGAGAAGTGTAAAATATGTTTATCTAGATTTACTGGGAATTTGGAAATGTTTGCCTCATATTTTTAGACTTTTTTTATAAAAATTGTGGTGTTCTGGCATAACACTGAAGAATGAAGTCAGTAAATGGTGAGGGATGAGCATTTCAGGAGATGAGAAGTATGCCATGGAACATTTTGTAATAATGCTTCTGGTAGCAAAATCATGAGTTTTTTTTTCTTCCTCCTTTTAGGAGCAATTTACAAGTGAGTGAAAGTGTTTTTTAACAGATTAAGTTCTCAGCTACCATTGCTAAAAGAACAGAATGAGCAGAACTTCTGCCTGTGAGGAAGTGCTGAATTTACAATGAGCATGCTGACTGGTTTGTCCAGTCAGCAATAGCAGATAGGTATTTAAACTGAAACAGTGGTCTCTGAAAGGCAGAATACATCAGCAAATTAAAAATGTGAAAATATTTCTATTGTAAACAGGCAGTAGAGAATGAAGTATTACTTTTTTCATATGAGGTATTGAATGAGGAAACTGATCAGTTTAATGAAATCAGGATATAAGCCCTTTGTAAGTGCAAACATTAGCAGCTCAGAGGACTGTGACAACTGAAGCCTAACAGATCACTGATGAGTGATAGCTGTGAGGCCAGTTTGAGCCTAAGCAGTAAAATGGCAAGTTGGTGAGAAATGGCAGTTTTAGTAAGTGACCAAAGGAAGTTAGTGGCAGAACAAGACACTGGTACAAGAGGGCAACACAGATGAGACAGTTGCAAATTTCTGGCTAGTAATGATAACTGGTGTTAACAGAAGTAGAGCAGTGCCACACTGAAGATGTATTGGGTAGTAGTAGTAATAGAAATAGGGTTTTCCAGTGGGGCATCATAATGAATACAATACGTTTGGGTACCATCCCTTAGTTGGAAGGGTCTGGATGTGGCAGGACCTAGCACAGTCACTACTCAATAGTTTTAAGGACTGAATGCAAAGTAAAACGTTAGTGGTCTAAAATTCAGAAACCTTACAGTTAGAATTCTTGAATGTCCTTAAGAGGTCATTTGCATATATCCCATGGGTCTCTTTCAACTTTTTCACTTTTCTGTGTGACCATGTTACCCTTTGTCTTTAATGTTGTTGGGGACATTTTGCAGTCACCCTAATGTTAAGGGCATCAAGTTGTTTTATAAGATGAAATTTCTCAGAGAATGGCAAATTATTCTGTTATACCGATGACCTCATAAAAAGTATGTCATGTCTACAGCTCATGGAGTTTGGTTTTAAATGCCTGGATGTACTTTAATAACTTTTAAAAGTCAGTAAGTATGCAGAAGAATCACGGGTGGAACACTTGTATAGATTCAAGGCATTATTTGCATATATTCCCTAAGCCTATTTGAAAGGTGGTTTAAAGTATTATACAGTGATAACTTTCATTTATATGGGGGTCTTTCTTCTTGTTGTTGGTTAAAGAAGTAAATATTTTAGCACAAGTCAGTGGTTAGAATGCAACAGGAAAAGAAGATATGATAACTCAGGTTTAATAACCCATGTCACTCTAATTAGTCAACAGGCTCCTTTCTCTTCTATTCTGGACTCAGGAAAATGATGGCTATGAACTTCAAAAAATATCTTCAGGTGGTTTCATCATGTCCTTGAACCCTACTGTTTCAGTATGAAGTAAGAAGAAAACAGTGATTATCTAGGTACAGCAACAACGTTCTCACAATTATCCTGAATTCCTACAGGGAAAGGAGAGGGCAATGACACTCAAACAGCACTTGACATTGCAGAATGGTAATTAACTATATGCAGACCGAGAAGGAAGAGAACCATCAGATATTTGTAAAGGAGCACACATTTAGAGAAGATAAAAGACTAGACCCAAAGCCATCATTATCACAGAAAGCTTTGTACCACAGAATTAGCCTCATAAGTTCATAAGATCTTGCATGCGATTTCCAAGCTTATGCCCTACTGGTAGCAGAAAAGCTGTTTTTTTTCATGTTTTCTTGAAGATGATAAAATCAAATGCAGCAAGCATGGCCATGATGGTTTACTATCACATAGTCGACACTCATATGAGAGACCCACCTTAAATGTTGACCAAAACATTGAACACACAAAGTCGAGAAGATCAGAATGTTGCAAACACACTTCCTATTGTGAATTTGACCTTTCTTGATATCTGTGGTGTGCAGTCTGACACTGCACACAATGTAATGTGATGATTTTACAGGGGACAAGCTTCTCTGCACCCCCCCATGGGGGGCTGATCCCCTCACACCCCCTGCACATTATGTATTTCAACTCCGAGATTGCACTACAGTGGGGACAGGGTAAATTTCCCGATCCCCACTGTACTGTGATCTCTAGTTAAAAGATCGACTGCATCTGTGCGAATGCACTGTGCATTCTCTGAACCGGGACTCGCACAACTGAAAGTTTGGCAACATGGGTCAGCCATTCATAATTCGACATCCCATGGTCACCGAACCTTCCCTTGAAATTTTAAATGTAAACCGGCCACAACATGTCATTATTTGGCTTCCAATATGATATGTGGCAGTAGAAGGTAAAATAAATGAAGAACAATGAGATTACTGTAAGGCAGCCTCTTAAATATGGTATGAGCTCTATTCTCAGCTTCACAATGCATTAAAGCAGGTATCTATGAAGGGAAGTTATTGCTTCATTATAGCACTATGTTAGAACACAGCATTAAGAGTCCAGAATCAAGCAAATGTAAGCGATTATAAAATGGAAGGTTATAGTAAGGTCTGGAGTACTGCCTACAGCAAGAAACAACAACAACAAAATAAATAAATAAGAAAACTAATATATTTCATTTTAATTTCTTTCCTTTAATAATATGAAACAACAACAGAATCCCCCTCACTTGCATTGTCTGTTGTAACTGAAATGCTGATTCCAGTACCACCCTTCTCCAGACTTTGGAAATCCTGTAAAACAGAGACAGTAATTAAATGCAACATTTATCTTACATATGCAGAAATCAGCTTCACATGCCCATGCTGAGCTTTTACATCTCATTAGCGGGTTTTGCAGCACTGCAGAACCATCAACTCTAGTGAAAAGTGGGGCCAAAATGGTGAGTGCACTGAAAGAAAACACATTGCTAAATGACTTAAATAGTCCTGAGAACAAGGAAGAATTAGGACCTCTGAAAAGAGTGTCCCAAGATGTCTATAACTCCAAAATGGAGGACAGAGAGTAGGAGCTCTCGGTGGAGCTGGATGTTTAGACTCTGCAATTTACCCAAATCAGTTCCCAATGCCAGATGAAATTATTCTGGCACTCTTCCAGCTCCTCACTTAACTTTCTCCATTCCTGCTCTCCATACTGCAGCCAAAGCATCTGCACTTCCTGCTCCAGTTATTGGAATGCCATCATTTACTACATCTGATCTTTGGAGATGTGTCACACTTCAATATAGTTTTCAAATCTTAATTTTATTTGTCTACAAGCTGAAATGTTTTGTACTTCTAAAGCTTCTTGCTTAGTGTTTCCACTGCTCTTTTTTTTTCTTTTTGAGCCAATAGTATCTGCTATAATATAGGTATAGGTACACTGCTCATTACAGTTCACTGCACCTCACTCATTCGCTAAGGACGTGTACCACTGCTCTGTCTGTATATTTATAATGTATTTGTTTTCTTGAGCCAATAGTATCTGCTATAATATAGGTATAGGTACACTGCTCATTACAGTTCACTGCACCTCACTCATTCGCTAAGGACGTGTACCACTGCTCTGTCTGTATATTTATAATGTATTTGTTTTCTTGAGCCAATAGTATCTGCTATAATATAGGTATAGGTACACTGCTCATTACAGTTCACTGCACCTCACTCATTCGCTAAAGACGTGTACCACTGCTCTGTCTGTATATTTATAATGTATTTGTTTTTTTGAGCCAATAGTATCTACTATAATATAGGTATAGGTACACTGCTCATTACAGTTCACTGCACCTCACTCATTCGCTAAGGACGTGTACCACTGCTCTGTCTGTATATTTATAATGTATTTGTTTTCTTGAGCCAATAGTATCTGCTATAATATAGGTATAGGTACACTGCTCATTACAGTTCACTGCACCTCACTCATTCGCTAAGGGCGTGTACCACTGCTCTGTCTGTATATTTATAATGTATTTGTTTTCTTGAGCCAATAGTATCTGCTATAATATAGGTATAGGTACACTGCTCATTACAGTTCACTGCACCTCACTCATTCGCTAAGGACGTGTACCACTGCTCTGTCTGTATATTTATAATGTATTTGTTTTCTTGAGCCAATAGTATCTGCTATAATATAGGTATAGGTACACTGCTCATTACAGTTCACTGCACCTCACTCATTCGCTAAGGACGTATACCACTGCTCTGTCTGTATATTTATAATGTATTTGTTTTCTTGAGCCAATAGTATCTGCTATAATATAGGTATGGTACACTGCTCATTACAGTTCACTGCACCTCACTCATTCGCTAAGGACGTGTACCACTGCTCTGTCTGTATATTTATAATGTATTTGTTTTCTTGAGCCAATAGTATCTGCTATAATATAGGTATAGGTACACTGCTCATTACAGTTCACTGCACCTCACTCATTCGCTAAGGACGTGTACCACTGCTCTGTCTGTATATTTATAATGTATTTGTTTTCTTGAGCCAATAGTATCTGCTATAATATAGCTATAGGTACACTGCTCATTACAGTTCACTGCACCTCACTCATTCGCTAAGGACGTGTACCACTGCTCTGTCTGTATATTTATAATGTATTTGTTTTTTGAGCCAATAGTATCTGCTATAATATAGGTATAGGTACACTGCTCATTACAGTTCACTGCACCTCACTCATTCGCTAAGGACGTGTACCACTGCTCTGTCTGTATATTTATAATGTATTTGTTTTTATCCAGACTTAAGGCTGTAAAAAGTCATTTTTATATGTCACTCCACTCACTGGGTAAAAAAGTAGACTAAGTAAGTAATAGAAATGTTTCTTGTAGACAGAAAGCTGTCTTCCTGTTTAGTCTGTCCTTATATATGATTAGACTTTATACTTGTGTGGTTTCTCTGTATTAAATGGAGTACTTGCAGCCAGTGTTCATTTTTAAAATACTGTCTGCACACTTTTGACATTTTGTAAGATAATAAGAAACATTGGAAATTAAGCCTATGCAAAACAGATACATCTTAACAGGAAACTGAAGAAGGGCACATTTTCCTTAGAACCAAATCAACAGTTGAATCTGGCAATATTGTGCCACATAAAGGCATATTAGCATGACTCACTTAATGAAATGCCTACATTATTTTTGTGTGAATATAAATATGAATGAAAGCACTGCATACACACAAAATACTGTTCTGCCATTCACCATAAACCTTCTGCATCATCCAGTGAGTCATCTGTGACAGTCAGGCAGAATAATATTACATTTACCTTGAATTTCAAACACTGAAGAATTCTTATTGTTGTATGGAATGTTGTGGAATTATTAAATAGCTTTGCCTTATTTGCATTTGTTATTGTCTCAGTAATTTCATTTCTTAATATAGAGTGATTAGCAATGTGTCGTTGCATATTTTGCAATACATATGGAGAACATCTTTGTTTAAGCTTGTACTTATATTAGAAGCTGCAGTCAACTCTGATATCACTTAACTTTTCTTTATCTGTGGGTACTGCCATGGGAAGAGGATCAATAAATAACATACAGACACAGCAGAAGTGTTCTAACCTTCATGATATGTATATTTCAGATGACAATTCTTAAGAGAAATTTTGAACTACATGACCTGCAAATCTCTTTTGATAGCTCATTAGTCCTAAAGTTATAAAATTCATATATATGAAAGATTCCTTTTTTAAAAAGTTAGAAAATATATCCGTAGCATGCATGCCACATACATACATTTGAAATTAACCGTACCAGTAACTAAACACATTGTGCGCTGCTTACCTTAAATATTAAATCTTTCTTTTAGCCTGCTTCCTTGGCACAAAAGGCAGAGTCCTGGATGTTACATAGATGATAGGGTTTGGATCAGTGGCTCCTACACTGGAGGAGCCAGGTAGGGAAAGGGAAGAATGAACAGAAGTGGCCCACTCACCTCTCCTGGGGGGCATGCATGCACTTAGAGGCAGACTGGTGGTGTGACTTATACAATGGAGTCTAGACAAACCACCATCCCTGCTTCTAGAGAAGTGGTGTTGCTGCCTAAAGAGGAAATGCCCCTTGCAGAAGTAAAGGAATGTCATTCACAGTAGTTCATTGCACACTCCTCTTCAGTGCTTCACCCAATGCATGTGTGGAGATTGGGCAGTAAAGAAAAATCACACCGCCCCCTGATGTCTATTTAATGATGTCCCCACTTGGTCAACCTTCACTCCGGTGATGGGGAAGAAATTGGCCAGGATACACCCAATAATAGACAGAGAGCAGGGGGCAAAGAAATTTTAAAAAAATAAAAAACTGTTCTTTTACATGTTTAAAACACATTCTAATGACCCCACCCCACTGACACAGAGGGATGAAGCCTTGGCAGTGATCCGGATGACCTGTGTTTGACTACTTCTTTGGGTAGTAGAGGAAGCTGGTCATGCAGAATGAGAATAAACAGAATTTTAAGGTTCATCACTGGGTAATACCAGGAGGGAGCACCCAGTATGGTATCTGAAGAGCAGAGTACATGCAGCCTAGGAGCCAGGGATTAACATGCATGCATACATTAGACATTAGCATGCATAAATGCTTGATCTCCCAGTTGGCAGCATTAAGAGAAATCTAGTGATACACTTCAAGGATTAGGAGATCCAAAGGGAGGGGACAGGAGGCCATTGGGTTTAGCACCCTGGACCATTCCAACACCACTGTCTTCTCTGGAGTAACAAACATGCTGATTAAGCTCTCTACCCGGACAATGAATGGCTATAGGGCTCTTCCCAGGCTGAAGAGTCAATGGATCTTGTTCTTAGAGAAGAATTAATGGACAATTGAGCAAAGGAAGGGGAACCACTTGGCAAGACCTGCTGGGGGGGGGGGGGGCATTTTTCAGTATTTCAAAGTTTAAATTTTTTGTAATAATTTTTAACTCTAGGACAGTATATATATTTTTTGTTTTTTATTTTCCACTGGTCTGCCATACTTGGAGAATTTAACAGCACTATTTGCATTGACATTTACTGATATTTCTTGTGGGACAGTTTTTATTATACTAAAGCTTTTGTTGAAAACATGACTTTAGCAGCCTCTCTCTATAACTCTTGTCTATCACAGTTCTCTTTATTTTATAAGATCTAGAATGATACTCCCCCCCCCAAAAAAAAAATGTTGGTAATCTTTTAAATTCTTTCTGCATTCTTTCACAGACTATAAATATTACATATTCAGATATTTAAATAAAGTGCAAAAGAGTAACAGCATGGTCGCAGAGCATTAAAGACACAGCTAGCTGGCTGATATGATTAGTAAGTAATGAAAGACATAAAACTGAACGACATTCACTTGCCAAATAATGCAGCATAAGTATATACACAAATATAACAATAAACAATAAATAGTAAAACTCATTCCTCCAATTTGTATATGGCTTAATATAAATGTTAGTTTGATCACAAATGTATTTTAAGACCCTTACCCCATGTGCATCTAACCCGTGGTGGTGGTGCTGCGGTAGCATTGTCGCCTCACAGTAAGACGCTGTCCAGTTTGATTCTCAGCTAGACCGCCTTCTGCGTGGAGACATGCGTGAATGGGCGTACCTTCGTTGAAGGTTGTGCGTCAGGCCTGGTAAGCAGGTACGTAAAAATCAACTGCCAATCATTAGCGGACCGAAGTTCTGCTGTGGCGACCCCTAACCAGGAAAAGCCGAAAGATACAAACAAACAAACCCCATGTGCATCTAAAGGGCACTGCCCTAATGTTTCCTTGCAAAGTAAAAGGTCAGTAATATTATTTCTGAAATCCAAATACATAATTCTTCAAAAATCAAATGAAAAATAATGTTTTGAATCTTTATTAAACATTTAGTCTATGTTAAACCAATTATAGATGTTAGGACAATCCACGAACCATGCAGCCAGTGTAAAGATCCAACCATATAATAGTCAAACTGTTTAGTTAAAAAGGTAAGCGCTTTCGCATAAAGCTTCTTCAGACTGTTAAAAAACACAACGGTCAAGATGCATTTAAATATTGTGCATCAACCAATCAGCTCATATAATAGCTTAATTACTTCTATTTACTGTAAAGTCCACTAAACCACTCACATAAAAACAGGTTTAAGCACACATTAACATAGCCAAAATGCAACCTTCCATATGCATTTCATAAATAGCATATAAGGAATACTCATAGCTAGTGTGTATATAAAAAATGTGTATAGAGAATATAAAAAATACATATGCATAAAAAAGCTTAGCAATAAATATTTCAAAAATCATAAATAACACTAATTACTTAATCGAGAGTTTCCTTGATTTTAATGTGGGCTTAATGGAAGCTCTCTCATTTAGGCCCTTCTCACTTTATGCTCTAAGCCTCAATATCCATTTTACCTCCTTACTCTCCGTCATATTCCGGATTCACCTTCACGTACACTAGGTATCACCTCATCTATTACCATGAACTTAAAGGTATGGTCATCCCCCTGTGTCATAACATGCTTAGATAGGGCATTAGTTTTTGACCTGACCTTAATATTATATATGTGTTCCCTCACTCTGTCTCCAAACAACCTATCCATCTTGCCAACGTAAAATGACCCACGTCACACATTTGGCGAGATAGACTACATGTGATGTCTTACAGTTGGCACTGATCTCAAATATAAAGTGTTGACCTGTATCTGGATGTATGAAGGACCTTGTAGTGTCAAGGTAGCTGCAGAAATTACAGCTCCCACATGGATGGGTGCCAATCATACTCTCAATGTGTCTGCCACTATCCCTAGGATAACATAATAGCCTTTTTAGGTTGCGTTTGTTCTTAAATTCCCACCCATTAGTTAAAGCCTTTAATAAGATGTTGGAGGATGATTTGTAAAGGTTTTATGATAACAAACAAACACACAATGTGAACAATAATGTGAAATATAATTTAAGTGATAAGGAATAACTTGCCCTGAAAGGTTTGCAAACTAATTATTCCATTATGATTAGGCCTGCAGACAAGTGAGGTCCAATTGTACTTATGGATAGATGTGATTATGTTAGAAGTATGAATGCTATGTTAAGTGATGATCATTTTTATTGTCATGTTGATTTGGACAAGGTACACTTTTTGCAAGAGAGAATCCTGTTTATGCTGGAAGACCTTTTTGAAAAGTGAAATGATAGATGTAAGTCTGTATAAATTTTTGAAAGTCGAATATCCGTTATTACCTACCAAACAATGTTTGCCCAAAATCCATAAGGATGGTCAAAATCCCCCAGTGAGACCTATTGTTGCTGGGAAGGGGTGGGCCACTGGACCCTTTTCTCTATATGTGGAAAAATGGTTACTGCCCATTTTGGATAGCAATAACTTCATTTTAAAGGATACAAAGCAGTTCCTGATTTATCTATACCAGTATAGTCGCTCCATGCCATTGGACCTTGACTTTTATTTTGTTACTTTGGATGTACAGTCCCTTTTCACTATTATACCTAATGCTATAGGTGTTCAGTCTATACAGAAATATCTACATGAACACAGTGAATACAGGGATGAACGAATAGATTTGATATGTCTGTTCTTAGAAACAATATTGGAGAACAATGTTTTTACATTTGATAATCACATCTATTTACAGCGTGATGTTATGGCTATGGGCACGTCTTCTGCCAATAGCTATGCCAACATGTTTATGGCACTATGGGAGGAGGAGACTGTGACATGCATGCCCTGGCCCAGCAATCAAGGAGCCTCAATCCTCATCACTAACACCAGTGAGGGGCATCTCATATAGGAGGAAAGCATAACAAATACACACAGTAAAGTGCAATTTCCCTTAAGAGCACACAGAGATCACAGTCAGTCAGGGGCTGGTCGCTCCCTTGCTCTCCAGGTCCCCAATAAGACTCCCCACTGGCACAGCTATAGGATCCAGATCTTAGCCTAGCTGGGCATGCTAAAACCTCCAGCACCCTCTCTGTCCAACCAGTGCTTTGTGTCCCTGCCCAAGTAGCTGACACACGCACACACTTTGAGATAAGAGTTTATACAACCACACAGACACTCCTGGGAAAGGCTGGCACAGGTTCTCCATCTGTGCCCCTATTACCCAGACTATATGGTAGAAATCACTGCCACCACCCAGATAATATTTATCAGCTACTCAAAGGCCCTTAAAAGGGTGTCCAATTACTACTGTGCAATATTATTATCCACTTAATAGTATAACTAAATAGTTCAGGCTTATTAGAGTAACTTGGTACAGTAATCACTATAAATATGCAATGTACTCTAGAGCTTAAATTATCTCTACACAAAACAGCAACAGGTGAAACATTTTAAAATATTTAATAGTAAATAAAAACACAAAACAATACCTCTTACTACACAGTGCTAGTCAAGAGTTCAGAGATCACAGAGACATACTTAAAATAATTCAGTAGTACAGTTCTGAGATCACAGAAAACCACAGTCTAATCTTTCTAGTTTCCAGCTATTTCTAAAAGAAAACACAAGTCTAAGATAACTTACATAAGAAAACAGGCAGAGTGCTGATGAGTTGGATGGTCAAGGCAAAAATTATTATTCCTGTCTGGTTCTCTCTGTTTAAATTGAAATTGCAGTTCTAATTCACATTACATCATTCTTCACACTTTTCCTGGGGTTCCCAGGCTACACATTACATAATTATTCACACTTCCCTGGGTTCCCAGGCTAACAGAAACTGCATTTACATTCTTAACATCTCCTTGTGTTATCTTGCAGCTGGTCAGGCAGCAGAGCAATAAAAATACATTTGCATGTTTAAATCTAGCAATTTAACTCTTGGTTAAAACAATAGAAAGAATGTCTTCATCTAGACAGGCTGGAGGTGACTTTCAATCAAAGGGTCACAACATGCTTTTACTTGGTCAGTAGAGAGCACTGTTGTGACATTTTTTGCAGTTCCACATCTAACAGCAGTTTTTTTTTTCCTTTTAAGGCAAGCCTGTGTCTTACATTGATATTTACAAATGATAAAATTATCTATAAAATTCTCTCTGGCTAGGCTGGCAACCTTCATCTATTTTTACCGACTCTTCACAGAGACATTTTTTTAGGATGGGCTTATACTTAAGTTATGTTAAATTTTATAGATATTTTGTTGATGATCTTCCTGGTATGGGCAGGTACATCTAGAGAATTGGAGAGATTTCTAATTGAATTAAATGAGAAATATGATTACTTAAAATTCACCATGAACTTTTCCCAAACCAGGATAGAATACCCAGATGTATATCTGGAAAGAGTTGGCAATGGGTTAATCAATACAGGGGTGTATAGACAACATTGCTACAGGAATACAGTGCTACATAGAAGTAGCATGCATCCTCAATACATCTTTAGGAATGTGGTTAGGGGACAAGGGATGAGAGCTTCAAGGGTGAATGCTTCGGATGAGGGGTTCAATCAAGAAATGACTGAACTAAAAGGTAGGTTAGTTGCTAGAGGCTATGGCCCATTTGAAATAGAGAAAAATCTTCAAGGGCTCAGTGACCTTAGACAAGATAGAGCTAGACCATAGTATTCCTCCACTACTGATGTAGTTCATTCATTGGGAAAACCTTCCAAAACTAATATAAAGGTACCGATGCTTTTTACCACAGATGTTAAACCTATCACGGGTATCATCAAAAAAAAAATTGGCCTGTATTAACCACTGACCCAGATGTGAGGATGGTGGTAGGGGAGTACCCTACCTTTTTATTTAAGAACAAATGCAACATAAAAAGGCTATTATGTTATTCTAGGGATAGTGGTAGACACATTGATAGTATGATTGGAACCCATCCATGTGGGAGCTGTAATTTTTGCAGCTACCTTGACACTACAAGGTCCTTAATACATCCAGATAAAGGTCAACACTTTATATTTGAGATCAGTGCCAACTGTAAGACATCACATGTAGTATATCTCGCCAAATGTGTGACGTGTGGGTCATTTTATGTTGGCAAGATGGATAGGTTGTTTGGAGACAGAGTGAGGGAACACATATCTAATATTAGGGTCAGGTCAAAAACGAATACCCTATCTAAGCATGTTATGACACAGGGGGATGACTATACCTTTAAGTTCATGGTAATAGATGAGGTGATACCTACTGTACATGAAAGTGATATCCGGAATATGACAGAGAGTAAGGAGGTAAAATGGATATTGAGGTTTAGAGCAGATAGAGGGAAGGGCCTAAATGAGAACTCTTCCATTAAGCCTACATTAAAATCAAGGAAACTTTCGGTTAAGTAATTAGTGTTATTTATGATTTTTGAAATATTTACTACTAAGCTTTTTTATGCATACGTATTTTTTATATTCTCTATACACATTTTTTATATACACACTAGCTATGAGTATTCCTTATATTCTATTTATGAAATGCATATAGAAGGTTGCACTTTGGATATGTTAATGTGTGCTTAAACCTGTTTTTATGTGAGTGGTTTTGTGGATTTTACTTTAAACAGAAGTAATTAAGCTATTATATGAGCTGATTGGTTGATGCACAATATTTAAATGTATCATGACCATTGTGTTTTTTAATGGTCTGAAGAAGCTTTATGTGAAAGCGCTTACCTTTTTAAATAAACAGTTTTACTATTATATGGTTGGATCTTTACATTGGCTGCATGGTTCGTGGATTGTCCTAACATCTGTTATTGGTTTTTACTTATTTTATACTGGGCAATACCACGTCTGCCCTTTACAGTGTGATTTTTTGCTGCTTTTTTATTTAGTCTATGTTATTTATGGTCTGTAGGAGAACACAGAAGATTTGAAAGCGTACTTGCTTGTTTTTGCATACCATTATTATTATTATTTAATAAAGTTGTTTAATTTACACAGATTTGTAATCAGTTTATTTTGTGCATCATAATTATAATGGTAACAGCAGCTGCATGATACTATAACCCATTTCTGATAAGCAGTTCTCATAGGACAAGCTATGACAAATTTTACATTTTGTTTGTTCATTTTTTTTTATTTTGATTTTAAGGTATTTGTTTGTACCTATGTCAGCAATGTCTTCTATATGGGTTTCTATCTCCCCAGTTAAATACATAGGATATATGGCAGTTACTCTATCAAAAACTACAGGAGGCCGTGGACTTTCCTATGGATTTTGGGCTTTTCTCTATGGGATCCTGTTTCATACATGTTCTCTTTCAAAAGGGCTTCCTTATCATCCTAGCCCTTCTCATAAGAATGGTCTGTAAAATCTTTTCAAATGAAAATGTAGCATCTCTTCCACATAGTTAGCTGTGGAGGAATTTGTTGGCTAATATGAGAACTCCTAAACCTTTTACATGAAAACTCCAAATTTAGGGAATACCTCAAGTTATTTCACCAATAGTAGAACAAAGAACCACTGGAACACGTTAACTGCTAGTCTAGACCAAGAGCACTTTAATGAAATGATAGTATTAAAGTGATCTTGGTCTAGACTAGCAGTTTGAGTGTTTCAGTAGTTCTTTGTTCTACTATTTGCTGTCTGGATTTCCACTGGATTAACTTTAGCACTGATGGTTTGTTCCTGTTATTTCACCACTGGCAAGATGGCCAAATTACCCAATTCCCTTTCTAAAGAAGAGGATCCAGGTAGCAGGTCTACAATGTAGTCCTTCTCAGTGGGCTCTGCTCTGGTGGATGTCTTAAAAAATATTACCAGAACTGGTTGGAAAAACCCAGACACAGTGGCCATTGTCCCAAAAAAGGTCAACTGCATCTTGTCACTTCTCAGAGAATGGAAAGTGAATCTAGGATCCCAAACCTTCTACATTTATTACAGGTGTTAACCTAAATAAAGCTGCCATTTGCCACTGCCCACCTATGCATGCACTAGATAAAGAGTTATGAGTGATGACAAGACTTCATAAGTGAGTTTATACAACCACAATGTTCGCCATGTCAATTTCTTAACTCTTATATGTACATAGCATTCTTAGAGATAAAACATACAGACAAAATGCACCATGCACTAGAAAGATTGCTGGATGGACCCTTAAAAAAACAAACTTTTGTCCCAGTCTTTAACCTCATGTAATATTAGCAACCTATCAGTGCATGCTCTCCATAATGCAACAGATGGAGATGGCAGATCCATGGGAACTGGCACAACTATTTGCCGACATGCATGGTTTAAGTTGTTAAACTTTACTGAGGATATAAAGATGACCTTTTTGATGTTCATTTTTGTAGTCCACACATCCTGGTTAAAGAGACTCATGAGTGAGTACATGTAAAGCCTAGAAAAGCAGGACAAGACCTTCATGACTGTGGGTATGACATTGCAACCTCTGCAGCATAATTTTTCCTGAATGCAGAGCAGCCAGAACATATGTGGGTTCAGTGGGGGTACACATCTCAAGCCTCTGCAAAGGCCAGCTGCAGCAAAGGCCGGCAGCCAAGGCAAAGATCAGCAATGTTGCAATCCTAGGGGAAATGAGACTTTAGTGCTGCCTATCAGGCACTAGTTCCGCCACAAATGAACAGCAGGAGCTCTGTGGCTTTGTCTAGTCATCCCAGCTGAGGCAGTCAAGGGTCATCTACTGGGCCTTCTGGCAAACTGAACCTCTATCACAAAAGTAAGCAAGTCAAGACAACTGCATCCAGACAGTAAGAGACAGAATACAATACCATTCACAGCCTTTCCCATACCTCATTGTTCCATTACTAAACATGCATCAAAAGACTGTAATTTTCATTTTCCTAATCAAAAAAATCTATGTTTTTCCACTTGTCCAGAAAGCATTAGGATACTATTCCAGATTCTTTCTGTTGCCCAAAAAAGACAAAGACCTTCAGTCCAGTTTGTGTCTTAGTGGCCTAAACACCTTCACCCCCTCCAAAGAAAAGTTAAACGTATTTAGGATACAGACTTTCATGCTTATTAGAAGAAGATTGGTTGCACTGGTTTGAGGCGTATAGGAGGAACTTAACCTTTTGGATAGTAGCAATTCATTATCAGTAGTTTCAATTCAGTCCTCAGAGTGTTCAGTAAATGAAAATCTGCAGCAGCAACCCATCAAACAGTGAAGGGGGCAAGCTGTTTATGTGCTTAGATGAATATCTTTTCACAGCTCCATCAGTTCAAGCTCTTTAGATGATTGGCTCCTCACAGCTCCATCAGTTCATGGTCTAACCTCATTGAGGGAGTCTCTGTTCATCCTCTTCTGTTCCTTAGAAATAATGGTGAAACATGTAGAATCTGGGACCACCACAGGAATTGCCAACTAAATGCAATTGTTTGTTGATCATGTCTTCCACTGGTAAGGGCATTAGACCTTCATGTCTCAGTATCCCAGCTCCTACTGTCCAACTCTGTCGCAATTTAGATTTGCATAAAGATATTAGGTCTTATGATGACAGCCATACCAATGGTACTACATGTCAATCTACACATAAGAGTCCTTCAATGACAACATGAGTTCACCTATTCTGAAATCCACATCCCATACCCTTTCCAAAAAAAAAATTACAAAATCTGTCCAGTACTGGACTATCCTGTACAATTTTACATCTGGAGCCCACTTCAGCAACCAGCCCTCAACTGGTCAGTTCAGATTAATGTGCCCCAGAATGGGCAGATATTCCAAGGTGTCTGGGTGTCATTTCCTGACAAAGGGATTCCTGAATAGCAGACAACATTAAAATGAATGCCCACATTTTCAAGGTATTGATGTGCAGGAAGACATCACTACCATGTATTCCTTTTAAGGTTGAGGGTGAGTCATTTTGCTGTCTCACAAATGGTCTGTCATTAACTAAGTGCACTAAAATACACCAACTTTTTCTCACTGATACTACTTCTAGAAGGACAGCAGAAGAATGCCCTGGTACAAAAATGCTCCCCCCCCAGACTCTTTAATGCTTTTTCCCAATTTTCTCTGGTGATGATGATCATTTAAAAAGCTAGAGTTCACAATACAAAAACTCTCACATAACCTCTTTTGCCATTAACACACATAATTTCTTCTGCTTCATCTATACTTCATTGAAAATCCTTTAAGCCTATGACCTACCAAGACCCTTCTAAACTATCCCTCCACCAGACCTCACCCACACATACATGCTCTCAAGCTCACTGGGTGACTTTTCCAGTTCCAGTGTTATCAATTCCTCTGAGTATCACAATATGAGATGGGAAAATGGAGCACCTGTCCATGGTTCTACGTTGTAGGGGATACCAAACACTTAAAATAGAAAATCTCAGTTTACAAGTTATCTGTTAAGTGATTACTTGTAAGATTGGTAATGGAAAACTTGTAAACTTTCGATCAGATGGTCCATTTTTAAAAGTACTTAAATTACAGAAAGCCAGTGTACAATCTATAAAGAATCACAACACTGCCTACTTAATGAAAGATTGTAAATTGCCAAACAGTTCTTTAAAAAGTTTGATTTACAAGCTGTCATTAAGTGACTGCTAATGTGATCACTTCTAGACAGGGTAGGGATGTCGATTGGGTGTGTTGCCCAGAGCATTGAATTCTTATGCTACAGCACTGATTTCTTCCTTTCCAGACTCATTACTTGTATCCTCTCTTCCTCTAAAAACTATTCCTCTTGTAAGATATATAAAAGCAATCGAACCTGATATTCATTTTGGGTTAATGTTTTTTTACCCCTGTACCCATTCCTTCAGATTTAGACTTCCACTAATGATTGGCAGTAGATGTTCCCTGATGCACAACCTTCAATGAAGGTATGCCCATTCATGCATGTCTCCACATAGAGCACCACCACCACAGTATACCTTCGGATTTAGACTACATTTAGTAAATTATGAACTCTGGACTTAGATGTATTTCTATCAGAGTCCATCTCATGGTAATTTGTAGCCTACATTCTGAATTAGAGTCTACCTCTCTGATATCACTCAGAGTGGGTAGAGCCTTTTATAATGGCATCTTTCTCATTCAACCTCCTACATAGGATACGTTCTAGACCAGAATCTGTATTGCAGACTAGAGAAGCTTACATTACCTCACTTCCAAACTACTATTTTGATGGACCTATCTGCTTCGTCTGTATATCACATTGTTTTTAATAACAATGTATGTTTTTTTTTTTTTTTTTTTTTTTTTTTGTGTGTACCTTGTATTTGCCTGTTTAGCCTAGGTTATAACTGAAGAGGGCCATAGGCCCAGTTCACCTAACTGGTAAACAAATGTTAAATAAACAAATAGATAAATGAAATAAAATATCTGTTCTGGGAAGCCCTTGTTTTCTTGGAAACCATCTTTCTAGTAGCAGTTATCTCCAAGAAGAATTTCTAAGCTTCGTGCTCTTTCAGTCAAACTGTTGCACCTTATCTTTAATAGGCACTGTGTTTTACTGAGACCTAATTCCTCTTTCATGTCTAAAGTTGCATTAACGACCAAACGTAGCCAGGTGATTCACATACTTATTTTCTTTCCAGAGTATTATTGTCAGAATATAATTTTTACTTCATCAACACATACTGACATGGTAAATGTTACATGAACAGAACTATAGACATTAGAAAAGATAATCAGACATTTCACAACAGCTAGAGCAGGCCACAGAGTATCACAACTCACTATGTCTAGGTAGCTGGCTAGCTGTACACAGTTTTGTCATAACAACCCCAGGAAATGTTTTCTGGTACCACCGAAGACCCATCCCTTTAGAGTGTCAGCAATCACCAGAGCATTGTTAAGCCATGCATCATTGGATGATATGTGTGAAGTTGCTACTTGCACTTTTTGCAACACTTTCACAAAACATTACATGCTGGATGTAATGTCCAACTCTTCTTTTGAAGTCAAGGTAGTCTGAGGGATGTTCTCCTTAAGATGTCCACCAAGGATGATTTACTTGGGATGTTGTCCTTACCATTATGAAGAATGGACCAAATCTCACTAGGTACAGAATTTATGTACTTATCTTACAATAAGACTGCAAGAGTTAAGTCCATCTTCTGCAACATATTCTCCCTCCATTACCAGATATCAGCATAGCTGAGTTTGAGTTTCTCTTTCTTTGCTTCTACATCAAATTATTTTTGCTCCTCTGCAAATCAATAGAAGATTTGGGGAGAAGGGGTACTTGTACTGCATGATGGGAAAGGAAGGGGTTGTCAGCAGCCAGACAAACTTTTAACTGTTGAGGAGTCTTAATGCTGTGGTAATAGAACTGATTTTTATGGAGGATGGCTTTATCTTTTAGATGTCCATTGTTATGGTATCACTTGCCCTGAGAATTTTCACTTTCGTCTACTAATCACATTTGTACTTACTGGGTCAGCTTCAAAAATGGAGTAACAAGAGAGGCACATCCATTATCATCTTCACTCACAGCTCTAAACTGCGAAATCTACTCTGTCCCCTCAGATGATATCATTCTTGGGGCAGGGTTCCAGGTATTGAACTGAAGGGAGTCACATTATACCAGGCTCAGGTAATGAGATTCTAGAACTTGCTATGTTAATGAATGTTATTACATATTATGAGCAGAGCCCAAACTTACTTGAGGACCCTGCAAGGTCACCGAGTTTGGCTAAAATTCTCTTACACAGCACTCCACCTTTATGTCAGTCTGACTTACAAGTGACCAGCATTGGTCTAAGACCATCCAGTGTAGGAGCTGCACCTGTGGGGTGGGCTGGTGAATGCAACATGAGGCCAACATGAAAGCCAGGTCTGTATTCTCCCCATCCAAAATGAGGGATGGGCATGCAGGTTCCCTGGACCGTCAGTGAAGTAGATCAATTTTTAAAACTCAGGAACCCATATTTTATCTGTACAAGAGTTCAGGGGACAGTTTGCACTACACTAATTCAAGTGTGGACATAAACCAGGCTCTGTCTCCTTCCCCACCTGAAACTTGCACAATTCAATACTGTAGGCAGTCTGGCTTCAGATTCCACTTTCATAGTTTCATAGGTAAGTACTACGCTTGTTGTCTTTGTATGTCATTTTAAGCCTAGCTAATTTCCTGTGGTGAGAATTAAATCCTGTACCTTTTGTCTTTAATGTAAACACTTTAACCAATATGACAACCCCTAAGAACCCCAAGAAGCTCATTAGGTTCAAAGGTCTTCTTCAATAATTTGCCCTTGAACATTGGAAAACCTTGACAATTTACAATGCCAATTTATTACAGTGTGGTAAGCCTGATTCCCTTTTTGGAACTGGGTGTTGAACTCTGACAGTCCCCATTAGTGTATGCTGAATAATGACTTGTGGAGCTCTTATCTTTTGGACCCAGCATGGAGAAACAGGCACAACATGCAATTCCACACTCCAAGATTTTTTTGGAATCCAGAGCATTCTGAATTATTTTATAGGACTTAATACAATCATATGAAATATAGGGCTTATTTGAAATGAAACAAATTAGTACTCACTCAACTTGCCAGATGGCTTAGACCTGACTGTTCCTTTGGATCATAAGGCATTCCATGGCTCTGTACTATGTGTCTTATCTGAGCTGACATGATGATATCTTTTGCTTTTTTTTTTGGCACTTTACCCTTCCCAGCAGTGATGTGCATGCCTTCTCAAGCATTTATCTTCTATGTTGATTGGGAACCATCATTCTGTCACCTTTGAGCATTAAACCCTGCACACAACATATTTTTCCTGAAATAAAAAATCAAAAACAATGAGTAAAAAGGTCACACAGGAAAACCAACTGGTTAAAAACTCAAAAAGAAAAATCTAGCAAAGTTAGACGTTCCACTGCGAGATACTTTAAACCTCTTGTATCAGAGGCAACATGGGATATATGCAAATTACCCTTTAAGGATATCAAGTGTTTCAGCTAATTGGCAATTCAGAATGTCCTTGACTTTTTCTTATACTTTTACTTTTAAGTCTATTTATGGACAGTTTCAGGCTAGGCTTGTAAGGGCCTCAGGGCAAATAGCCTAGTAACTTCCTATGATCATGTGATCAAGGAGTATCAAGTTATTCTTCTAACATTTTTCTATATATCTCTGATAAATATACACTACTCTGCAAATCGGTTGTGTGTGGTTCCATGACTGGTTTGAATTTCACTTCAGACCTTACTTTTGTAGGTTAAGTAAGAACCCTACATAGGTATGGAGGTGTCTTGTACAAAACTTTTCTTTTTAACATTCTTTGAAAGAGTTTCTAGCTAGTTTAGTAACCTTAAAGTTAGATACTCATATGTAATAGTTACTGTTAAAGAACTGTCCTGCATTATGAGAAGCAGAGACCAGTCATGAGCCATGGGCTTTGCAGAAGAAGAATACATGGTTTTACTTCATTTTTTAGGTTCATATGGTCGAGACCATATGATCAAGTTTTCAGATGCTCAAAATTGTGAAGTGTTAAAAAAAATACTTAAATTTAGTTTAAAATAAGCTTTTTGCTGCACCCTCCCTACTTAAATGTACCATCTCCGTGATCGTACTATAGCGAGGAAACGGCAAATCTCCTGTTCTGCGCTTCTGCATACAGCGCAGAATGCAAGATTTCCCTTTTCCCCACTGTAATGCGATGTCGGAGTTGGCATATTTAAGTAGGGGTGGTGTGGGGGGTGCAGGGGGCCTTGCCCCCCTGCAGAAATAATGTGGTTGACTTTTTTTTTTGTTTCAGTTTGGAATTTGAGTTTCTGACAACTCAATCATATGGTCTCAACCGTATGAAGTTCGAGTTTTTAGTAACTTGACATTCTGAAGTGAAACTATATATATATATATATATATATATATATATATATATATATATATATATATATATATATATATATATACACACACATATAGTGAGGAACACACACACACACACACACACACACACACACACACACACACACACACACACACACACACACACACACACACACACACACACACACACACACACACACACACACAAAATGACATGTATATACATATGGACATATACACACTTGCATATACATATGCAGATGGCACATGTATATATCCACATTGTACAATAATGTGTATGATTATGGCAAATGTACCTTTAAGTGGGCCTTATGCTTTGAAAACTCTGCACTAAGAGAGGCAATTGAATGTGCCAGCTACTTAATGGGAAATGAACTGACACTCTGTGATGTATAAAAAGAGATAGTCTGAAAGTAGCAAACCAGTGAGCTCCTCAGTTGGAGTTTCATTATGAGATAAATTCCCTGCTTTACACAAAAACCCAAGCCTCATGGCATCTCTGGCACAGGTAGGCAGAAACTTTAATTACTGATATAAAGTGACATGAGTCTAAGCACACAACCTTCATACAGTGGCCAGAGATCAGGCCTGAATGCCAAATGTTGGGTTTGCGAGGCAGAAACATTAATTACTGACATCATATGACATGAATCTGAGTACACATCCTCCTGTAAGTGGCCAGACTCTGGCATAGTCAGACAAAAGCCTTAATGACTGAACTTCCTCTTTAACCTTTATCAAATAATGAAGGCATGTGACAGTCCAATATTGTAACGTTAATTGGCAGTTATGGCTTTTAACTTACTTCCAATTTTTTCCAGGCTATATCTTTCTCACTTTTATGAGCAATTTAGTACTTTTCAGAGCCAGGGTGCTGGATATGATTTTATTTGTTTGGTGGGCCTACTTTATCTAGTATATTAAGGAACATTGGGCTGAATAGAGTCTTTATCAAGTGGAAGGGTTTGAACAGCTCACCAGATGACTGATTTTAGTGCTACAATGAATTGGTCTTTGCTAGTTTTATGATGTCTTATTGCAAAAATAAGTAGGTGATTACTTAATATATTAGGTAAGGCACCTGTTGAGAGGATTTTGTTTGGGTGCTAGAGCTAATGTAATCTAAGGTGGAGGCTCTACCAGAGATTTTGTTGTACTTTGTGGAAGTTGAAATAAGGTGAGTAAAATGATATAGATGAATGGCACATGAAGAACTGTTATTGTCAGTAGTTTGCCAATTAATATTTAGGTCTCCTAAAATGATTGTCTCAAGTGAGATGTTACATAATGCTCAAGACAGAAGTTCTTCTGCAGTAACAATGTTATTTCCTGGGAGAAAGTAAGTCCCTATAATGCAAAGGCTTTTGTGAATACCAATTTGCAAGGATACAGTAATTATTTCAACAATGAAAAGTGGGGATGAGCTGATATGAGACCTAGAGAGGTTTAAAATATTCTTATAGAGAATGGCCACCCCGCCACCTTTTTATGGGTTCTGTCCACTCTTTAGGTGTTATATCTGTACAGTAAGACTTATCTTTTATTTCTTAAGTATATGTGGCTACTAATATATTTGGGGATTAGTAGGCTACTGAGGCATGCTCGTCAGTAAGTTTGTTTTTTATAACCAAAAAATCTATTCACATGACCATGAGCTGAAGAAATAATCTTTAATAATCCAAAGGTACGTGCTTTCATGCCCTAAAGTGCTTCCTCAGATTATTGGTAGTAGGAGGGGAGCACAGTGTGTAACAGTTCCCACAGCAGCAGGACTTAATCACTGCAGGTGTGCTCAGTGTGAAAATAATAAGAGGCTGAGTTATCATACAGGTAACTGCTGTATAGGTTTCTTCTGTATTTAAAATGAAAAGACACTGTTTTACAAAACACTGCTTTGAACAGAGTAGACTTGTATCTCTGCAGCCTGAGGAAGGTACTGAAATTTAAATTGTGAAGCTATATTATTATCTCAGTTTACTTGTGGGGGGTAATGGATGCTTATAGGGGAAGTGGAAGGAATGAAAAGACTAGAATGGAAGTAGGCATGCAGGACAGTGTGCCTGCACTTAACACTACAGAGCCAACATTTATACGTGATAATTTAGAATTATTTGTTGTAGGGTACTTATTTATTAATGATGTACTTTTGCTGTGTAATGACTGCTAGATCTTCACAGTTAATAGGTACTGTCAGTTTTGCTTTAACAGATTTGCAGCAGGTTTCCCTACTGATTCAACAGTGACATACCTACCATCAGATGTACTTCTTCTTAAAGTGTTCCACTGCTTCATTCCTATTTTGTTGTGTAGCTTTGTTTATTTTTTTTCTTCCATTTGTGTATCAGTCCAGGTGATTATTAGGTGCTCATTGTTGCTCCAGCTTTTCCTATCTTAAATGTCCAGGTATTAACCATTGTAGCTGGTGGCAGTTTCAGAATGGGAAACATGGAACTGAACAACCCAGCAGCGTCACATATATTGGCTTAGTAAACCAGGAATTTTTGGTATGCCATAAATGGGCAATCTGCTTGATATCACTTGTATCACCTCGTTTAATGACAATTAGCTCCTCCCTGCCTTCATATGCCAAAGTCATTGGCTATCTACTGTGCAATTACTGCACTACCCTCATCACTGGGAGGGGCTGGGGCTAGGTAACATGAAAACACTCCATTCCTCTCTCCTGGTCACCTTCCCAGGTTTCCTTGACCAGCTCCTCTGGCACTTGAACTAGTAACTGAACTCAGGACATCTGAGTCATGGACAGGGCTCATTTCCTCTGTGCCACTGACCTCTGTCAATTTATTTTCTTAATGATAGTTCAGAATTTATCAACACTGGTTACCAGCAATGGTAAATCTATTTTTTCTGCATACTGACTGCTATAGTCTATGGTATAATAATAAATGATCAAATCTACATATTCTATAAGATATTTATTTGCTGCTATGAGGTTAAGTTATAGCTCTCTTTTTTATATACTGTTTGTATGTGTGTATCACCTGACTAGATACATGGCTGCTAAAGAGAAACATAGATGATGGCAGCAGATAATTACTCTTTACTACCTTCTAGATAATTTGTTAGTGCTACTTAACTCATTCA